>NC_142245.1:75748955-75836455 GCF_052056855.1 Sturnus vulgaris
CAACAAATTCCCTATTTTCTTATGGATATGTCTTGGCCCTTTTATGTTAGATGTGTTAAACAGATTTTGATTTTTAGCCAGAGGTGTTGCTGTGATTATCTAAGCAGAAATATATAGGAATTTTTTATCTCTTTACAGACTGCAGAGCTATCAGAATGCCATATCTAGACACTTCTAAAATCTTCCAGCTACCCAAAGACCTGCCAGATGCTGATTATTGCAAAGGCTTGTTAGCATCCACCAAATAAGGCAGTAGATAGCACAGAATAAGTAGGTGCTGGCCCTAAATTAGAACATAAATTCTCTCTGTAATTGACAGGAGTGTGATTCTAAATCTGAACTTTGGATGGCCTGAATCCAGAAACTCTGCAAACATTATGGGAAAGGAAGTGCCAGACAAGAAGGAAATATTCAGATTTTCTTGGGTTTATTAGGAGCCATAGCTGCCAGTGGATATGGAGGAACAGAAAATCTCTAAAAATCTTGATTCTGGTCCTTGCTTTGCAGCTGGCCTTATAGCTCTCCTTGAGACAGTCACGTCTTCTATGCCTTTCTGTATCTGTTAATACAGATAAAGAGAATTATACCTTTCACGAAGTAGTGTATGAACAGTATTATGCAACATCTGTTATTATCATTATTTACAATATTTGCTCCAAAAGTACCGTGGTCATATTTTAAATCATTTGACTAGAAAAAATGAGACTAGCTGAACTGAAACAGAATATATTGGCATTGAAAAGAACACATCCTTTAGAGGACAAAAAAAACAGATTTGAGTCTCAACAGGGTGCTCCACAGGTTGTTTAAAACTTTCTAGTCTTGAAGGAAGCTTTCACCTGCTTCTCACCCCTCAGTTGTTCAAGGTTTCCTTTGTTTTGAATCACTCATCCATTGCTACAAGACAGTCTTTGCACTGAAAATATTCTTCCACCCTTGCAGATAAACTAATATTTAAAAGGCTCTTTTTATCAAGTGATTGGCACATTTATGCTTTTTATATAAATTAATCTCCTGACATCTCCAGATTAAAGTACAGTTTTTCCTGGCCTACATCTTCACTCTACTTGCAACATCCTCCTTGATCTTAGAAAATGCAAAGTGAAGCTAATTCAAATTTCTGTTCAGAACAAGGGCAACATTTTAGTCATGTTCCTTTTCAGTCTGTTCTGCTGCCACGAAAACAAAATCAAAGGTCAAAGAACACATAAAAAGAATTCTGCTCTTTTTGACTTCCCTCTTCAGACCTCCTGGAAGTCACAGTATCTTCTTGAGATACACATTAGGCAAAATGGGAAAATACAGGCTACTGAAGAACATGGCGGTAGCTCAGAAAAAAAACAAACTTCTTTTTGCCTTTCTTCAGTGTGGCCCTGAAATTACTCAGTGAACTTTGCAAATTTATTTGGTGTTATACATCACGTAATTAAAATACCTCTTCTTCCAAATTTTCCTCACAGTGCCAGATCTCACTCCAGAACTGTGCTCCTGTACTTTACCCGTACTACATAACCAGTCTGCCAACAGCTTTGTCTTTAGCAAATCTGTTTGCTGTATTTATAGATGAATAAAGCTAAATGCTGCAAAATACTGAAATAAGTCCAGACCAAAATTTTGAGATATATGTACCTTTCGTGCTGTGCTTTAATCTGAGTCAGTCTGATTGCAAGTAGATTTTGATGGTGTTTTACTTCTTGCTGACATGGACCATATATTTGTAATTTTTACTAAAACTTATGCTAAATAATTACAAAATTTTTAAAGTAGTAAAATTTTGCAGGATTTAATGCCCCTCATGTTCTTGAGATTCTCTTATCCATGGTATAAAGACAATATTCTTTATGGTATCTGGTTTCAGAGAATAGAAGAGCCTAATACTTTATTACTTTACAGTTCTGTGATACTTTCACTGTACTATTGAACCAATCATATTCACCACCAGTATTCATTTTATATGAAAAACTGAAATGTCCCATGAGTAAGTTCTGAGACCTTTCATGTGGTTACTGTTGCTAAGGAAACCACATCCTTGATATCCATGTGTCCAACATGTCAGTCTCATTTTGCATCTAGCTATCCATGAGCCAACACTGCAGCATGGAGTAAAGAAAAAAGAGAAGTGAAAAACAAGACAAAAGAAGCTGAAAACTGGTTCCTATCAAAGTATATTTGCATACCTGTTGGAGGTAATTCTGGGTTCTTCTATGTTACATCTGCCTTGTTTTTCTGTAAAAGTGAAATAATGGTTCCTCTTCAGGTAGCAAATTATAATCTGTGCTAATCATAATCAGCCAGGAAGATGGTCCTGTCTGAAGTTCCCAACAGGAGGATCAAGTCCAAATAACCATTCTTGGAAACACATTTTGTACAATATTCCACAGCACCAAAAATAAGTTACTGGCAGAAAAAAAAACAAAAACAATGCTTTCTTTAAATTAAAATTTACTTAAACCAATACTATTTTATTATTATTTATGAAGGAATGTATGTAATCTCTTATCATATTTGCTTAACTCATAATGCAATATGCTTAATTTAGATATACCATAGAAACATTTTTTTATCTGAAAGTCAAATGCTATTGTTTGCATGAGAGTCTAAATGCTTTAGAAGCATAAGACCATTTATCTCAGTTTCTCAGAGGGTCAAAATGCAGATTTTTGTGTATTTACTCTTTGAAATTCAAAGAACACTGGGTGACTAGTAGATATTTATATTTTCAAAAATCTCCCTTTTTTTCTTCTGATATATCCATGCTGACCAATGTGTCAAAGCACTGTGTCAAAGACAGCAGAACTAGCTCTACAAAAGCAGCTGTATCTACACACACAGATAAGTGCTCTGAAGGAACACAACATAGATGTGTCTGCCTATCCTGCCCCCATCCTTGGCACAATTCCTCTCTGAAAAAGTGTAATTATTTAAAAAAATTAAATTATACAGGTAATATAGTAAGTTTTAGCCTGTATTATATACTTATTATTATTATCCTATGCTGTTTGGCTCCTTAGGCTCAAGTATTGAATAAGATCTGTGTTATGCCACTTTTCAGTAGGATTGTTAACATGGGTACATGCTTCAAAGGCATTCTCATTTAGGGTCATAGCACCACAGGGAAATTCATTTTGGAAGAGACCTCTGGAGACTTCTAACTCAACCTTCAGCTCACAGCAGGGCCAGCTCTGATGTCAAGCCACGTTGCTGAAGGCTGGCTGTGTCTCACCATGTCATGAAAACCTTCAAGGATGGAGCTTGGAGGCTGCTCTCCAGGCAGCCTATTTTATTACTTTGCTCTCTTCATGGTGAAAATGCTTTTCCTTATTTCCTCTTTTATTTGTTTGGACCCTTTCCTCTTATCTTCCAGCCAGTGTGCTGCTGTGAAGGACCTGGCTTACTCTTCTTTATTCCGCCCCATGGGTACCCCAGGGGCTGCTGCTCAGGCTGCTAAAGTCACCAATTCTCCACACTGGACAAATTGAGCTCCCTCAGACATTCTGCATGGGGCAAGTGCTTGAGAACCTTGACATCTTTCCTGTACTGTGGGACCCAAAACTGCACACACTACTCTAAATTGCTGATGTATTTTTAAGTACTTACATAAATATTGGGATTAAGAAATTTATTTTTAAAAAAATCACAATAAAATTTCTATCTCATTCTTTCACTCTTATGTCATGCTGTAAGTCTACCTAAACATTAATTTAGGGATCAGGAAAAATTTATTTTCTATTACTGTGGTTGGTCTAAAGTGGCATGGAAAAAAGAAAACCTGGAATCCATGCATGGTAACCTTCTTCTATGAGAAGCTGGCACAAGAATGCAAACTTAATCTGAAAGCTAAAAGGGTAGATCACAGAGACTGATCACAGATCCACCAAGGTAGGAACTTCCAACTTGGCACTGGACTCCAAACTGATACCTGGCATTCTGCCATTAGCTGTAGCTTATTATGCCCTTCCTTCAGTAGTAAACTAATGAAATTAAGGCCCATCAATTAAATTTCTCTCTGTGGCTCTTGTTAATTTATCTGCATATCCAGTTCAACCCTTTCCTAGGATATTTGGTTAGCCTGAGTGCTAGCAGGCACTGAAGCCAAAGACATTAAGTGTGAGTGTCATGCATGTCAACAAATTAAAAAAAAAAAAAAAGATAGTAACAATAGGTAAAATAACAGCCCAGAACTGAATGTACTAATATCAAAGTATTGGCACGATTTCAGATGAAGTAAATATGGAAATAATATGATTAGAAAGGAAAGATGCATAGCTATTAATTTTTTTTTAATTTCTAGGGTGCTTTTTTCCTTTTTATAACATTTTTAGGGCATGTAGTGCTGAAACAACTAGTGTACTCCTGGTTTGGTTGAATATAGTAATTCTTAGGTTCCTGTGTGAGGTGAATGCCTAACACGCCACTCATCACTCCTAAAAGTTTGATTGCTTTAATTGGTTAATATCTATCCATACTTCAAGAACATACACTTATCAGAGCCACTGTTAAAACACAGTTTCTTTCCCTGACTGCACAACATGATGCACAATGGTGTTAAACTATGTGATTACGACTCCTAGGCATTATGATATTATAAATTATAAACCATTATACAAAGGACTTTAATGCTACGTTTTGCATAATGTTAGTTAAGTGAATATTAATTGAAATAGCTTTTAATTTTACAGGCAGAGTTTTTGTTGACATGATGTCTATTGTACAAATAATTTAGTTAAGAAATATTTCAGTACCTTGTTGTTTTGGGTTTTTTTTCCCTGTTAGGACCTCTAGAAAGAATTATTTTTCAAGATTGTTTGAAAACTTGTCTTCTTTTTTCAGCCTGTATTTATATGAAACCCTTTTTCATCATACTTACATATGGGTTATATCTGAAGTGAATGATGTCAGCATATTCCAGGAGGTTAGTGCAACTTTCAGACTGAAGCATATGCAGATGCTTAGCCCCAAGTTTCTGCCAGGTTTTGCATTACTAAAAATGATTGTACAAGAAGGACTGTTGAATAAGGAGTGAAGAAAGGTCTTCAGTGTCAGGGAAATGTTAATATATGGCCAAATGGTCAAAAAATGTTGAAGTAGCAGAAAAGTTGTTTTCCATAACACACACAAAAAGATTTGGAAAATAAATACATCTACTTTTAGAGTCTTGGAAACTGTGTACTATGACTAAATTATTTCTCTTTTTTTGAGTTTGCCTTGAAATGCTGGATGAACATGAAGATGTCTTGCCCTATATATAAGATGCTGGATAAAGTTCTTTAGAGAAAAAGTGACAGGATATGGCAAACAGACAAGTAATAACTCAATGCTTTCATCTTGGCTGATGTTATTTGAATAGGTTCCTGCCTCACTGGAGGTTTCATTTTGAATATGAGACTTGGATAAAGCATTTCAACAACATGTAGTTAAAACATCATGTTTCCTTTCATATTTTATGTTAAAACTACTGATTTCTTTTGCTTCTCAGAGAAGTATTAAAATAATCATAGACCTTGCACCATTAAGTAAATCCTTTTTGAGAGTTAAATGTGATTTTTTTTTTTTTCCCCCATAGTTTAAAAGTGAAATGTATGTCCCATTTTTAAATGGTTTGTTTTAAGTTGTTTGGAATACCCTACAATTTGTCCAAAAAAAACAAAAAAAAAGGGGAACCAGTGAGCCAGTGGTTTTGGTTTCATTCCACCTGGAATGCCTAGTGACCATCTGTCAATTGAATTTCATCCAGCACTCCTCCAGTAGTAAAATAATCAATAGCAATAGAAGTAATAGCTGAGTATCAAATTGAATAATAGCTTGTATTCTAACCTGATGACATCAGTATTCAGTAATTCTTGAACCTTTCAACTCAGACTGAAGTTTTCAAGCTTCAACTTTTGGCCAATGCGCATCGGGCTTTTTTTCAGGATTTTTTTTTGTTGTTGTTTTGTTTGACTTTGCCTGTAGTTTTCTTCAATTCTCTTCTGAAGTTTGAAGGATAAAAAAGTTAAGGCTTTTCAAGCATGTAAAAATTGAGAAAAGACACTCTTGACAATAAACAATTACCATGACACTTTTTTGTAATCACTCTGCAGCCAAAACAGCTGGGGGATGAAAGTTTAAATTTGGCAGGAAAACAGCACTAAGGAGAAGTGCTTTTGAGTGTTCTGGAGAAAATTGGTTTTGATGTGATTTAGTTATAGGCTTTTGAAACTCCATGTACTGAGCATGTTAGACTAGTTTCTCATTAATTTTCACAGGTAGATTCTTCAGCGGACAATTATATTGGTTTAGATGCAAAAGTTTCACCTCAGGACGTATTGATTTTACATAATCTCACAGAAAACCTCTGCAGAGAGGTATTCCTAGAAATGTAGATTCATGTCAGATATAATGTAACTTTAGTCCAGAATGAAAATATCCGTTGGCCAAAATAATAGTGCTATTCCATGTTATAATTTTGAGCACAATGTAACACCTTACTTGTGTCTATTACTCACCCAGTAAAGTAGTGTGCTTCACTTCTGTACTTTATTTGGGGTTTCAGGCTTCTCAAAAGCCACAGTTGTCAGCCATGAGGCCTATGTCTTGGAAGTTTCAATTTTTTTTCTTTTCAGACCTGTATCATTCTCCAAATCCTGGAGTGTTCTTTTGCGTAAAACAGATTGCTTGAAGGCACACAGATGACTTTAAATATTTCTGCACTTCACAGTGAATTGCTCATTCACCTGAGTGTTTAACTATGTCAGTATGTTCAACATTATCATATTTAATTGGATGGTTCAACAAGATAATATGCCAGTGCACACACAATTCAATGCATTATTGGCTCACAATAAATAAGGCAACTCTCAAATAAAACACAGGGGATTTAGCAAGGAGAAATTATGTATAATTGAGAGAGACATGAATGCATTGGTGGTTTGTTAAAGGCTGATAACTTATCAATTCTTAAAAATTTGAAAAATTATGAAAAATACAGCTGTGAAAGAGAATGCCTTTAAAAACCATAATTAAGACAGGCGAATGCAGTCTCCATTGATGATGATCCATTTCATACCTTGACTTGCATGTGCAGAACTTACTCACTTTTTCTCTAAAGATCCAAAACTTTCTATATTAAAGTCATTGCTCTCATCCCTGAAAGGTCCTTCTTGAAGGAGGTTGCTGGCATCAGCAATGCAGATATTTTCTGTTCTTCACTAGCAATCTGCACTGTCACTGCTTGCCTTGATGCAAGACCAATGCTGAACAAAAACTAAGAAAAAGGATTGCTGAAAAACAACGCAGACAAACAGTCCCCCATTGCTCTTGGAAACTTTTTGGGAAATAGTTTATTGCCATTACTCAGGGATATCACTAGATCTGCAGAAAATAAAACACAGTCTTTAGGCTAATAAGTTTCTCTCTTAGACTATATAAAAATAAGTTTTGTAACTTAGATGAGCAGTAAAATTTTAACCAGTATATTTGAGAAATAATTCCCTTTTCCATTCTTTCTACTGCAAAAATGGATCATTTTCTTTCTCAGTAAAATAAAAAAGTGCAAGCAAAGAAGAATTTTTCAGCTAAATACCAAACTATCCTGAAATCAGAAATGCTGCTTTTTTGCCCTTAAGGTTGAATTTTGGGTGGTTCATTCTGTTTACCAGCAACTACAGAAACTCCCTAGTAACATTGTTGCATTTATGGACCAGGATTTTTTCCTTAATAGGTTACTGAAATGAGTAAATAACATCTGCATCAGGTGTATTATCAGAGTTGTGGAATTATGGAGGTCCAAAGCATGAATAGAGTGTCCAAAAAATTACTGCAATTATATCACATGAACAGATTGCTATGTTTTTATATTTGAAATTCTGGCACAAAAAAGATTGTGGGTTTTTCTGTCCAAAATACATATCTTTCATCAAAAATGGTTTTTTTGAAAGCATTTCTTTGTCTAAAAAGAGCACTGATAGAATATCCACAATAACAGCTAAAAATAAGACCTATACTGTAATAAACCTGCACATATGCCTGCAAAAGCTCTGGCTCACAGCCACAGATATGTGTACAGTGATGCTCGTGTTGTACCTTCTCCTCTATAAAGTGTTATACCATTGTTTTTTGAATAGAAGGTATTTTCAAAGTAAAATTTATTACATATGCAGACAAGAATAAGACATGCTAGGACATGACTTGGTAGGTTGTTAGTGTCTTCTTAGTTAGTCAGAGGCTCAGTGATGAAATGTTTGAGTTTTGTATCATAGGATCCTGATGGGCACTGAGCTTCCTGCTCTGTCCTCTGCACACTTGGGGTGCCATACGTAAATAAATCTACTGTAGACATGAGTTTTTCTTTATATATTATGCCTTATATATTATGCCATCTGTGTCAGATGTGCTGTGGGCCCTCTCTGTCATACATACATAAGTTTGTTTGCAGGTGAATTTCTCAGCTGTAAGACTTGCTGGAGCATTTCAAATGAGTACTTATAAGCAAATTTAAAACATTTATTGATGTTTAGATTTGCCTTTTGCATTCATAGAAAAATTCCTTCAAACTGTCACATCCAACATCTTGCCACTGAAGTTCACCCTAATTCCATTTAGTTTCACAGGTCAGAATACTGAATTGACTTACTTTTTCAGGTCTGAACATATCATATTTTGTTCAATAGGCTCATTTTGTGCTACTGCATCTGAAAGTCTATGCATCAGAGAAATATTTTGAAGATTTTTTTCCTATTTCACCCATGAAAAGTAGCAATTGTTGCAACAACAGAAACAGAAAATGTTGGAAGGAAATTTCTAATTATCAAAGAAGCAAGATCTTGAAACAGCCTTTCAAGGGGACAAGGCAAAAAATTAGCCCCCTTTGAAAAAGATTCATGATCTGTCTCAATTAAGGACTACGTTGTTGCAATAAAGGAAGACAGGATTCATTGACATAAGAAATTCTTCTATACATATTCCTGCTGTGGATCATCTAAGTAATGTATTAAGACTTTTATCATGCTCAAAATTCAATTACGAAACTTGTACTTTATGATAGAGTTTTTTCTAAAACAGCTGCCTTTAGCACTAATATGCTCTATTGGTTATTTATCTGTAAACCATGAAAACCTTTTCCCTCTTTTCCATAATTTTCATCTATTCTTCTTATCTTTATCTGTTTAAATAAGCAATTTCATGCATATTTGAACTGTATATAGGTATGGGTTCTGTATTAGTTACAAGCATGATTCCCATTTTTTCAGTAATAGATCCAAAAAGATGAAGTACCCTGTCCCAATGAAGCTAAACCCTGATATAAAGGCTTTCTTCTGCTTTTCTGTCTGACTTATTCTATTATCAGTCAATTGTATCATCACTTAGAATATTCAAAAATTTAGCAGTGTGAATTCAGTTCAGTGACTTGGATTATCATTAAATAGTCAGATGGATGCATGACTGAAAATCTGTCACAGTCATCTTATTTTAACTCTTTAATTTCTTCATTTTTCATTCATCTGATATATAGTCTGGGAGACCTAGGATGTGATTTGTAGATACCATGTAAACCAATAAAAGTCTTCATATTATGTCATAGTGTTCACTACCTCTTTATCAGTATTTTTGAAATAATCCTCTACCTTAAGGTCTTAAAAAATAGATTAAAAAACTTTTGGGGGGAATTTGATAAGTAGACTTTTAGCTTTGAAGATGAACCAATGAGGTTTTTTCTTCTTAAAAGTGAGGTATAAAAGCAAAACGGCTTATATGGCAGTGACAAGATCTTCCTGTTGTTTCCAAAAATGCTGCCCTGGGTATGTCTGAAATGTGTCTGGCTCTGTAGCTGAGATCAGAGGATGCACTGAAAGTGGGAATCCTTTATGTCTATTCATATAGAGATGTTCCAGGCAGTCCCCAAACTGCAGCTCATTCAAGAAATTAAATAAAAGTAGGTGAGAGGAAGAAGGAAGGAGAATAAAATCAACTTCATAATCTAAGATGAGATGTGATTGATCATTGCTTTCAGTAACCCACTGGGCATTTTTGATGTTTTGTAGTAAATTAATAAATAAACAAGGCACTATCTCTCAAACTGAAATTTGGCAGAAGGCAATTAGTCTGGATCAATTAATGTCAGAAAATGAAAATAATACAGTAATGACACACCTTCTAAAAGAACATTTAGTATGTGTGTCTTAAGCTTTTAAGCAAGTCAAGAATTCCCGAGATTAAACAGATCTGATATTACTTTATTTTAATTTGATTTTTTTTTAATATACATTATAGATGACAAGTTCCACTCTACACGGTTTCTATTGGTTTTGTCTCTCAAACACGACTTGCAAACCAGCTGCTTTGAACTACAGCCCAGAGCTACAGAGCTCATCTGCAGTTACTTAAGTGACTTATTAAAATATGTTATATAACAAGTTTATTCTTGGGAAGTTAGCAAGAGACATTTAAAGACATGAATGACAAAACAGGTCAAAGTCTGTAACTTCAAAATTACTTTTCCCCCATTATGGAACTGGACACCACCATCAGCCCTGAGTGAAAAGCAATTCTAGGCCACACCTTGGTGTTCCTTATTTTCATGATATCAGTATGAGGAAGGGCTGGCAAGGGGAATTGAAGACTGAATCTTTGGACCAGGTTTCTGGAACAGCATGGAATCAGCTGGAGTGAATGTAACATATCTCAATGCAAAGTAGCATATATAAATCTACATTTTCAATAGGCTTAAATAATATTACATATTACAATAATACATACATATACATCATATACATATACATATACATATACATATACTATCATATTCACTTAAATACCAGTAAAGCACATAGTATATAGGTCAGAGTCCAACATTTTCAAGACTAAAAATATTTAGAGGGTTAGATTAACATATTCATCCTGTTGGGACTACTGCAAGACAGAATTTGAAGGAAAGAGTGCATGCTGAGTTTTGGATTCATGGAAGAAATCCTGGATCCACCACAGAAAATATGCATCATTAAGAACTCTGTCTTTATGTATTAACGCCATGTGGACATCTCCCTTTGATCAGCAGCCTGAGTGAAAATCACCCTCATATCAAGGTTTTAAGCAGTGCAAGTCTATGCTTCCTGTCTCTAAAAGAATGAATTTCAGTCAGTGTGAATTAAATGGAAGACTAAAACTAACCTTTGTGGCAAGGTTGCAATAGAAAATCTATTTATGTTATTTCACACCTCTGTAGGAGAGAGTGACAAGCCTGAAGTCAAGGAAGAAGCCCAGCACTTTCACAAAAGGAAGAAGTTTCCCATGTAAAATGCCTGGCTCTTTAAGATGTGTCTTACTTGCTTTTGAATGTCATCCCAGAACTGTTGTTCCTCTCTTGCTGGAGGATGTCAAAGTGATGCCGCGCAGAATCATTTCCATTCTTGAAAAATGTCCTCCCTGTAACATTTTTATCCCTTCCAAATGACACTTATTCTTAACAACACACCACAATATTTATCTCCTTGAGACTAAGATTATACCCTGAAAAATGAAGGCTCTTTTGAAAGCCTACCAGTTCCAAATCAACATGTGCTACAACCAGGAAAAAAAAAAAAAGTTGAGCTTAAGCCAAAGGAGCAACATTGGAAGGCTGAATCAGAGGACATATACATTAAAGCTTGATTAAGTATTTAGTACTTCTTGAGCTTCTTGTTGCCCAGGGCACTTTTTGTGTCATTTTTATTGGTCTCCCACCTCCCAATTTATATGTCTTTGTATTTTTGTTTTACCTCATTACAGATTCCTTACAATGTACGATCTGTATTAACAAATCAACAAAGCAGCTGCTAGCTACAGTTAGTGCATTTTTCTTTATCCATTAACATTTACAGTATGTGAGATCAAGCATTGCAGACACATGCACATAAATGTATAGAGAGAGCCACACATACTTGTCAGACATTCAGGAAAATTGAACAATGCAGAGTTATTGTTGCACATCTCACACCGGGCTCCTTATCTGCATTATAACGGCTCAAGAGATATGCTCAAGATGCTCAGAAACTCAGGCTCCTTTTGCATTTTCAGGGCTTGCAGTTTGATGAATTTGCTCTTTTAGTCTCCTGAATTCCTTTGAAAACTGAAACACTAATATCATTCAGGCTTTGTGTATCTGAACAAATTTTTTTCCCACAGGAAGGTCAGGACTTGACCTATGAAGTCAATGGAAAATGGAAATTTCCTAAACATGTTTGCCAAGAGTGGCTGTTGACAGATATTTTAATTAAAAAAATTATCAGATAGCAGCACTCATGCACCCATAATTTGGGATTGTCTGTCATAATTGCCCTGCAGGACCAATTTCAGGTGCAAAAGAGATATTTTAAAGAAATCATATTTTCAGAGATTACTATTCTTTTGCTCTCATTTGAAGATCACTCACTTTTATTTTGTTGTTGGACTGATTAGCTTCAGCTTCTGATATGCCAAAGTAGTACACGAATTTGCTCCCTAAGATTCCCTGGGTAGGCTTTATCTCATTTAGTTTCAATCATCCCAGAGTTGGAATCTGTCTCCATCAAAGGTCCACGCTGCAATCCAGCCTGCATCACCTCCAGCTGAGGTGATGGGCCCCAAATCTCCATGTTCTACAGCCATGTTCTACAGCTCCACATTCTACAAACAGGACTGTCATATGGAGGTTTGGAGATCATTCCACTTTCTTACCCTGCATGTAGGTAGAAGCAAAAAACACTGCTTATCACATTTACAAACTATGGAGATTATATACTTCATTTCCAAGTTCTAGCTTTTTCTCTCTGACACCCATATACTTCCCAAAAGTCTCAGCTTACAAAAAATTAGGTTTTATTCCAAGTTGTGTTTTTTTTTCTATATTAATGATGTTCCAAAGCCATTTTATTACTGTCCCAGGATCATTTCCAGCCTATAGACATTACTTCTCTTGGGGATGCCAAGACACTCATACTTTTGTCTTTTATTTCTCATCTGGGTTATTGTAATTCATTACTTACTGGTCCACTTGTCACTTTTTGTTTTAGTTGCTTACAGCTGGTGCAAAATTTGGCTGCTTGATTGCTTATGAGATTTCTAATTACATTACTGCAATAATGAAATGGTTTCACTTGCCTCCTGTGAAACAGCAGATTGCTTTTAAGAGTTTACTCCTAACAAATAAATATACACAATAGGCCATTTATTGCTCACACCAGTATAAAATGGCCATTCCCTTGATTCTAACTGTCTTTTGGATTATGGGAATTTCAGCTATTCTTTTTTTGTTATTGTTGTTCCATATATTTGTAAAACGAATAACTTAGATTTCACTGAGTCTTTATCAGATAAGTATTCCTTTCTCAATTTTCATGACCTATTTCTTCTCCCTACTCCTGGTCATTTATTTTAAAACATATCAGGTACCAAAGAAAGATATATGTCTATATATATCCATATTCACTGATATTAGACAGCGAAACTTTGCTTTGATTAGGTACCAGAATCTTTTCAACTAAGTTAGCAGCAGTAGTGATGTGTTCTATAGCCTGCCAATTACCCTGAGAGGTTCTAACAGAGCAAGGCTGAAATAGAACAGCACTGAAAATGAAAAAAAAAACAAACAAAACAAAAACCCAAACAATAAAACCCCCAAATCATTCAAAACAAAATATAAAGCACATCTGATTAGAATTTAAGATTATTTTCACTTAATTTCAGATTGAACTTAAACTTACAGTAAAGAACAGACTATAGTTACAAAAAAACCCAAACAAGTAATGCAGTTCCTAGCTTCATTTACAAATAAAGCTTTGAAGAAACCTGTAGGCAAGCACAGTGGCAATGCTTTATTTCACTTGCTTGCAAAAAACACCCTGCAACATTTAACTAGTCAGTAATTAAGAAGCTTAGCTGTACTACATCACAAGTCATGTAGATTGCAGAGGTTGCATCAATTAATATAATCATGCTGGTATGCATTCCAGGTAATTTTATGTTTTAAATAATGTGTGAATTTATGCTCAACCCTTCTTTTGATGAAGAAATATTGAAAGGATGATGATAAGATTGGAATACTTTATCACCCAAAACAAACTTGGAGTCTGACATGTGGAAAAGAAATGATAAAAATAAAACTAAAACAAAAAGGTAAAGAAGGTTTTGACAAAATTCTGTAAAAATTATTTTGTTAAACTGTATTTGAGAAGGTGAATGGGGGACAATTATTCACCAATAAAATTGCTCACAAGGTATAAAAAAAGGAAAGGAAAATCTGTTTTCTTGAAAGCAAGGCAAATTACAGAAACCACTGCCACTGTGTATTTTGGAGGCTAGCAGTCCAAGTGAGTTTCAATAGTCAGTTCTGGAGGATGACTCTTTTGGTACTTCTTGAGCATAGTCATCCCAGTTCAACCCTTAGCTAATTTCTGATGTGCTAGAAGCTCAGACACATACCAAATAAAGAATTATTTTGGTAGTGTCCTATTTCTAGCACTTTCACAAAGCATCATCTGGTAGACAGTACACATTTGTTCTGACTTAAAACCGTTCTGTAGTTCATAAACACAGACACTCACTTCTATATGCAGAAGCATCAAGTTGTAAAAATGATTGTGACTAAGCCAGTGAAAAAAAGCAAAAGTAATACAGCTATGCCTGCCATCACATATAGAAATCAGAGTGCCAAATTTACATTAAATGTCACCAGAACCAGGAGAGGTCAGACAGAGATGAGTGCTCTTGCAGTAAATAAAAATTGTTGTGCCTTCTCTCTTGTCAAACCTGGCTGCTGAACCCTTATTACACATTACAATTACTTCTGAGATGGAATACAGACTTCATGCATTATATTTATTTCACTTCATTTGCATGCTAAATACATAACATTTGCATTTCTACTAAAGCAATGACACAAACTTGTAACTCAAAAGATGTACTTTGATTGGAACTTGTAATTATAACACGTAGTAGAAGTAAGATAAATTCTCAACGTACACTGGGAATTTTGTTCAAGGGGGCCAGTGCTGCTTCACTGAATCATTTCTAAGAAGCAATGTGGAGGAGTGAAAATGAAGAGAAAAGAGATCCACTAGCCAAAGGGAAGCATAAGATAAAAAGAGCTTTTAAAAAGAAGTAGAAAATATCCCAAAACCAAGCCTTACTGAAAAAACAATCTCTCAGAAGAGCTCCAACTTTAAATGCTCACCCACCTGACAGGAACTGGACATTTAATCTCTAATACATATTGACATATAAGAAATCAATGTAGTTTTGAAATGTAATTACTGAGCAATTTACATGAAAAAACCTTTCAGTATAGGAAATCTATCACTTAGGTAATGTTCTTGTGTGCAGAAACCTTTAAGTATTCTCAATTTGAAAGTATGTCTTAAAAATGCATTGTGGCATTGCAAGATATTTGCTTTAAAAATATGTTTTACAATTAGGTTGCATTCCTTCTCTTGAAAGTAAGAGATGAAGAGGAGAGCAGTTTATGCCTTCAAGATTTTTTTCCTCAGTCCTCTGAACAAGAGATTTCCATTAAGAATGGGGGCTACACAGAGAATACTTCTGTAAGCTGATGAGGTTAGGGAACATCCAAATGTGAGATCACCCAGCCTGGGGTCCCACTACTTTTAAAGCAAATTTTAGCAGGACTCCATCCATTAGTTTTATAGTCTATACAAAGAAGGTATGGTTGCAGAATCTCTTAACTTGAAAGTTTTGATAAAAAGTACTGCAGAGCCTTATAAATTTCCTTGAACACTATTATGTTTTATATTAAACAGAGTATTGGTATGAGATGTCATCTATCTAAATTGCTCTGTGCTGTCATTTCACTGTTTGCTGCATTTGTTACAACAGTGTTTAAAGCATTCTGGAGAGCACTGCTTTCCAGAACAAGCTCCTCTCACACTGAATATGTGCTGCTGTGGTTATGTATCATAAAGCGTAAAAGCAGAAGTTCTAGCATGACTTACATACTAATAAAAATATTTGCTAGTAACCAAGGATGTGATGCTCCTTAACAGATGCCTGTTCAGTGCCTCTCTATAGGCAGAAGAGGCCAGAAAACTTGGCAGTATTTTAACTTGCATGTTTTATGTACTTCAGTAAGAAATTGCAATGTGTATTGCTCCTATAACTCATTCCATCAAAAATATTTATGTCAGCCATACAAAATTATAACAATATAGCTCTCCTGGAAAAAACCTAAGCCTATGTATTTCACCTGTCACGGGAAAAGTCACTGCATAGTCCAAAATGACAAAAGACAAGACAACAGGTCAGAGATGGTACAGTGAAAGTGGTCTGGATATATGTGGTATCAGAATGAAGACTGAATAATGAAGAAACAAAGGTATGGATTTGGGTTTTGTTGGTTTTTATTTTGCTAGGGATTTTTTTTTTTGCAGTACCAAAACTATCATTTTGTTCTGAAAATTCAGATTTGTTTTTAAATACCGTATTTTGAATTTTACTTTTGTGTGTGAAAAAACAGAGAGAAAAATGTGCTATTTCTTGGATGACCTATCTGAGGATTTACACTCTGTACATTCTAGCCAGGAACTTATAAATATGCAACAGCTATAAACCACCAAATCTTGATGTAGCTAAATAAAACTTTTTAAAAGCCAACAGAGACAACTACAAGGAAAATACTTATCCTGACCTTACTCCTTTCACATTCTGACTGATCATGAACTGTATTCTTACATTTGACATAAACATAGATGCACTGTTGGAAGGATGTCTCCTACATTATCTGCTGATATATCAAACTGTTATAAACTATTTATTTATAATGAAATTTTTAGTATTTTTGAAATAATTATTGAACACCTCCTCCCAAAAAGAGACGGAAGAAAAAAATAATCACTTCTGGGTAAGAGGTTAACTTTTGATCAGGACAGAGGGAGGAAGCAAAGAGCAGGTATGCCAGGACCTGCATCTCTATATTCTCTATGTCTAGTGAGCACTCTTCCACCACTCTGTTCTGATGAAGGCATGTTTTTTTAAGTGGAAGAAGATATTAAAAATTCAAAGAAATACAAGAAGACTTAGGCTGACGAGGAATAGGAAATTTTGGAAATGTTTAAAATATTTTGCTGTATATAAAGATTATTTCCTAGCCTATCCTAACCTAAACAAACATTAGCCTCCACAATCTCCCCCTCAGCACTCATGTGGGAGTATGAGAAATACAGGTGATGTCAAGTGTGGTATAACTAAATAAGCCAAAGTCTTCTTTCTTGGGCAAAGAAGAATGCAATTAATAAATTGTTATTTATCATAAGAAAAATACAATTAACTAATGTTACTATATGATATCAAAATTAACATTTTTTACATCTCACCAATAATCTTACAGAGATTAAATAAGTACCCAGAAGAAAAATGGAGACTGCCCACTAGGCTTTGGAAGGGGAAAAACCCATTGAAAGAAGAACTTGAATAAAATTAATGGAAAATATAAGATGTTATTTCTTCCTAATATTATCTAAACTTCCTATTTTCCTATATTTCCTGAACCAGATTGCATTCCTACTCTAATTATGGAAATTATTCCATGATATCCTTCTAAATTTTCTATCTCTCGCATATCTTACACTTATAATTTGTGTGCAGACATTTAAAATTTGCATCTCTATCTTCCTCCCTTCTTTAATTTGTGCTGTGAATAGCCCAATACATTCTGTTTTCAGGATTTTTGTCAGTATTTTTCACATTGTCCTGTGGCATTTTGTTGCTCTTCTGTCAATCTTGGGAGTAAACTTAATATTCTTACTCTTTTTCATGAGATATAGTCTAATCTCTGTCTTATTCCATATGATTGCAAGGCTGACTTATCCAGGTGGTCTGGTGAAACCATCTCTGTGGGGTGCATCCTTCACTACTACAAAATTAATGCAACTTGCACAGATATACCTTTAGTAATACTTTTTACTTTGAAATTTTATTTGCCAGGAGAATTCTGCTTTAAAAAAATGTTTATCCAGACAAAGTTTGACAGAACAACACAGGAGTTTTCCTCTAAGTGTTAAATTAGAGCTTCCAAATGAAAGGGTTGGATGAAAATCCAGCTGTGCCCCTCAGATCAGCTAAATGCTTCTGTAGTCATTATACAAGATTGATGAGAACCTCCTTGACAGATCCTCCTTGATTTGGACAACTGAAGTTAACAAGGCTTATACTCAAATTATTCTCACAGCACTAAATAAATACAAGCTTTTTAATTGCTTATTATGCTTTAATGAACCAGTTGAACATATTTTGGTTTAATTGTTTTTCTTCATATTTGACCTTTTTTTAACTCTTTTTCCCATTTCCAAACTGTAAATATATTTATTTGTCACTAGTCCTCATGTTTTTTTATCCATCTTAGATATTCCAAAATAGTTCATAATGCTGAAAACCTTATAACAATGAATATACATGGATTGCAGCTATCAGCTGTGCTTTCGGAGTAGAAGTTCCCTTTACTCTTAGGCCAGTAAAGCCTTTTTAGCCAAATTTCTTTATGGAAGAAAGGCAGGTACTTAAACTATTAATGCACTGTCTTCCCATTGCTCCTCAGGACTGAAGACCAAGATAACATTAGGTTGGGGCACTGTCTGCCTGGTCAGCTTTAGAACATACCCAAAGACATATCAAGCATGAAAGTCAGTTATCACCACTTTTACCTTTATGAAAACATATGAAGAACTGATTATAATGAATGCCTCTGCCTGAATTAAGGGGCAGACGAGACCATGTGCTGAAGTCAATAGATTTTATTTACAGATACAGATTTTATTTAAGAGTACACATGAGCTAGAGAGATAGAAAGAAATTGGAGGAGAGAAGAGGGGTGGAAGAAAGAGAAAGAGAGAGAGAGAAAAAAATTAAGCAATAGCTATCATCCCATGTGGATTCCTGCAGTGCCCCACTGGTCCTTCCTCACCCTGGCCTTCAGTGGGGTGGGTCCCAGAGTAGCTCTTCTGGAGGTGTCACTTCTGTGCTGTCTGGTCCTGGGTGTGCACAGGGTGTGGGTGCTGCTCCCATAACGTGGGGTGCCCTGTGCATGAGCCCTCGCTGCCTGTCCCACAGTTTGCCATGGGGGGAAATTTATCTGGGTGCATTACCCAGATCTGCCTCACCAGGCCTGGAATGAGCATCTTCCTGGTGCTGTCTGCACTTATCTCAGGTTCTGTTGTGGTGGCTTCTCTTATGGGGACAGTGTTTTGAGACATGAAACTGCATTCTTCAAGTCCTCACAAAACATTCATACAATAATAGAGTGAGTATTTTTCTCTACAGGAAAACTTCCTTTTTATTTCCTGTAATTGGAAACTAGTGAATTTTACTATTATCTTCAGGTAAATCAAAGTTGATTACACTTGCAGAACTAGCTTCAAGGAGTGTGGCTGCACGTCTTTCAAAATCTCACCTAACAGAGAAATCACTGAATTCAAAGGGAATAACAGAGACTCTTCCACAGAGTAATTCCATTAAATATATCATTCCTTATAAAAAAACTCTGAGCCATAGTCAATTTAATGTAGCTGTTGTTTGCTATTTCTTATTTTCTCTCCCAGGAAACAAACAAATATTATCTTTTTCTAGTTCTAGTTAAATATATTAGACTGTAAACTTTTGCATCAGAAGCTACTTGCTCGTCCTGCAAAGCAACCAGTGTGGTGAGCTTGAACAATTAGAAAAGCCTTAGAAAATGGTTTAACTGAAAAACTGTGAAATAATGGCCAGACAAAATAAAAGTTTAATCAACTCATCTACCGAGCACGGAGACTAAAGGGTGTAACAACAGTTTTGCAGAACTACAAATACAAGAAGAGGAAATTTGAGTGAGGAGGCTATTACATGTATTAGGAAAAAAGAGCTAGGAAATCTAGCTAGAACGTGACATCTTAGTGAAGAAGAAAATAAAGTGATTTCTTTAAGAACAAGGACAGTAAATGTTTGAAAAGTGTCTCTGGGAGTGGGGTATATTCTCCGTGATACACACTCTCTAAATCAAGTTTGGATGACTTTCTGAAATACAAGCCTGGGTTCAGTCAGATGGTTTAGGTTTGGTGCAGGAGCTGCTGCAAGTAATTCCCTAGCATGCATTATGCAACAGGATGAGCTTTAAAATCTACTGAGAAAATGTTTGGGCCAACCTTGCAGCTTGCACACACTGATATAACTTTTTAAAAGCCCGTTGAGTTGTATTGATTTACACCAGCTTCTGATCTTGCCCTTGGAATATAATTTACTGCTGTCATTATGCAGTAACACCCAGACCCTGCCTGTTTTCCACGCTGTAATAAGAGCAGCTGTCTTTGCGGTTTGGGGCCTGATCCAATTACACTCAATGGGAAAACTCCCATTTAGTGCAGGCACACAATTAGATGGTTACAAATTGGTCACAAATAAATTCAGACTGGAAATTAAAACTATTCCATCTGAGATTGTTTTTTAGTTATCTAGTAAAGCACTGGAGTTGCCTCACAAACAGATTAACAATTCAAGGAACGTGTTAAAATTAAGACTGGAAATAGGGAAGGGACTGTGCAACAAACAGAAAAAGAGGTCTGCATGTAACAGCATTTCCACTGTACCCTCTGTGTCTTGTAATTTGTAGCACAGAGACAGCACCCAGCTGAGGCAGAAAGGAGTGGGACTTAGGGATCTGGGGCACTTGATGTCACGGTGTCTCTAGAAGGATTTGAAGTGAACCTGTTGTTTCATAATACTTTTTAGGTGTTACTAGTCCTCTTTATGGGGTTTTTCAGGCAGCAAAAAATGTGCAGGAAGAGCCTTCAAGGTGTGTAGTAGCTATAATTTGTGTGTCTTTAAAACTTTCTAGGTGCCTGGAAAGTGTCAGTGATCCAAGGCAGACAGCAGGTGGACTCACCCTGTAAAACAGTGAGATGAGCTGGGTGTGTGCTTTGGGGTCCAGCTCACTTTCTCAGGGTTGAACCATTTGTCAGATTTTATGGCAGCAGGAATTGCTTTCCCCGGGTCACTCACAGTAACTGTTCAAGGTATTTTGCTTTGTAATATCTTAATTTTCTTTAATATACTACCTCAACTCTTAGGAGGTATGCTTGACCTTCTTTCTTCCTCTGGCATATTCTGGTTATGGGGGTTTTTTGGCATTTTACTATGTTGTAAGCAATTTTTAGAGAACCAGGAAGTCTTCTGTTATGTTGTGGATTACATCATAGGCTTTTCTGAAACACATATCTACTGTAGAGTTTCCTCTAGCTGTGATACAATTGCTGAAATGAAAGAATGAAAGCAAGCCCATTTGGTCTTGTTTTTCTATTTATTTTGTCTACTGTGGAACACAGAGTATTTTATTTCTGTCTTTTATTCCTGTCTATTTTTCTTTTTTTTTCACTCCTGTCTTTAAGCATTCTGGTTTATCTTTGAAGGGGGAAGAGCACAGTCAGATACAGCCTCTGTGAAAAGAGCCCAGACAAATGAGTAGGAGGCATTCTGATCCCAGGTAAGGGCAGGGCTTTTCTTTATTTGGCTTGCTTATTATTCTACCACCACAAATATTACTGTTATTTCTGCCACACAAAACAGAAGCTGAAACACTGAAAGACCAGCATCAATGCTTGCCCAGCGACAGCTCTTTCAGTAAAAAAAGGTATGTGATGAAAGTATATAATTAAGGTACCAGAGGTAGGTTTTATCTGACTAAATATAGATATTTATAATATGATGGTAGTTATATCTAAAAATATATCCCTAAATATAAATTAGAGTGCTACTGACATAGAAGTACCATGCCACTAAAAAAGGAATCTGGGGTGACAAACTTGGATATGGACGTTGCTACTGCAAGCATTGAAGGTTAGGTTAGGTACATTTAATCCTAAATTCCACTAGTGACCATTTTAGGAGATATCAATAAAATACACTATGCTTAACATTCAGTTTCCTTATTTCTCTAGTTTATACAGTCTGATGTGGAAAATAAATGGTAAAGCTGATTTCTAGCCATGTAGGATTCTTGCAAGGATGGGAGGATAGCCAAGGTGCAAATGTGCATTACTCTGAGGCTCTTTACAACTTCCCATGTCCCAAGAAAGATGACCTGAAGAATAAAAATAAATACAGAATGCTGTTCTTTCCTTGTGAAATATCAATCACTTGAAAAAGTCATTCAGCAAAAGCTAGAACTGTTTAAACTTGCCAAGCTGAAGGTGGGGAAATAGTAAGCTGCTTGAAATTTCTCTCCCTGTCCTGTCAGGCAGGCACAGCACATGCTAGGAGCAGCTAAAAGTCTATGTTCACATAACACATGCACAACTTCATGTGACTCAAAGTGCTTAAATGGCAAGCACTATATACTACTAATATTTGTTAATAATATAGAAAGATAAACCACTTGATAATTTTTTCACATTGCTCCCATATTAATTTCCCAGCCTCGAAGTATAGGAATAGCTATAGATGAGAAGTAACAAAGAATGATTTCTCTCTGTTTCATTTTTGTACGTGAGAGGAGTTTACACAAAAATGCATCCTATTTTTACTCATTATGTATAATTTTACACCTATTTTTCCCATAAAATAATGCACATGCATGCACATCTTGATGCAATCGCTTCCATTTCTCAAGCACCTATATTATCAGTGCCACAACTGCTACCCTTCAGATAGCTTTCCATTCATTATATAATAGATAAATGTGGCTGATTCCAGTGCAGCTGAATTGTTTCCATGGTTCGATTTCAATGGTAAGGGTTTATTCAGCAAGGCATTTAAGTCTGTGTTCAATTTAGAGCAATTGGGTACTCCTAATATATCCTGAAAATTAGGCACCTGTCTACATCAGTGGGAATTAATGATATGCCCACATGTTTTTTTCTGAATCAAAGTTTAAATTTAAGGATACTCAGCGAAATACTGGTAAAGATACTACTGAAAATTCAGTGGCAGCCTCAGCTATGGCCGTTGCATAGAAACTATTGATGCTGCTCACAGAAATTCCCAGAGCTTTTAATTTTTTAATGTATTTCCTAATTTGTGTTAATAAAAATCCACACACAGACACACAAAAAGGGCTATGAAAATACCAGATGGAAATAAATCTTCCTCTGTTGTTTTTACCTGCTAACACTATTTTAATTATGATCAGTTCACAGACATTTCTGGGCAAATTGAAAACCAGCCTACAACTCAGTGAAAACACTGGCAATTTTCAAAAGCCAAAGATTAGCTTCTTGCACTAAAACAAAATCAGATGATAGTTTAACAAATATAGTTAGCCATGTAGAATTTAAAAGTAAAAATGTCAGAGCACATACTTATTGAGAAATATGCAATACTCAGATTTTGACAAGCCTGGGTGGCTCATGCATGCTCTTTTAATAAAGATAGGATTGTCGATGGGAATCAGAGAGATATTAGGAAAAGTCCCATTGAAATCCAGAGAAAGGTATGCTCACTATGCATAAGAATAATATATTGCAAAGATACACATGATTATCCTCCAGATTTGGCAAAGCAACAAAATATGCATGGAATATGTCAGCCAAAGTCCCTGTGGCAGATCAGCAGAGGAATTTGTATCTCCTGCTTTGAAGCTTGTGCTCGGAACGGGCACAGCCATGTACTGCAGAGCAGGAAAGGACAGGTGTAGTGAGGGCTGCCACATCTGCTCACTCCATTCCTACTGTTTTTAGGTATGAATAATGGAAGAGGTAGGTGTTATAGCTCAGTCAATTAGAGCACAAATAGTCCCCAGAGACAATGCCAACACTGCATCATCTCTGTCCCCAGCTGATGGTGCCTGGTGCATCTTCCCACTTGAGAATCTGTCCTGTGTTTTATGGCTTTGGGCTTGTGCTGTCCAAGATAGAAGTATTTATACAGAAACTATGGAAAGAGGCTAAAGAGAGGCACTGAAAGGTTAAGAGAAAAAGGAAACTTTAATGAGAAAATTGAAGTGCAAAATGCTTGGAATATGTAAGCATCCAGAAACCTTGAAACAATTGTAAAAGACAATCCTAAAGATATCATTTTGGCTGATTGCTAAAAACAAACTTTTGCTTAATTAGATACAGAGGAAACAGCTACATTCATACATAACAACTTCTTTATTTTATTATAATGTGAAATATTATGCTATTATTTTTAATAAACTTTATTGAGGTAAATGAAATTCAGAAAATGTAGCCATAGTCGGATAAATATAAGTTTAACTTATATAGAAAAGTAATATTTCATTACATGTAACACTCTGAAAGCTTAGGGTCCTTTCAAGCTCTGCATACCAGTGATTCAAAAGCATCTACCATTAAATAAAGATTGGTCAGCCATAGCTGACCAGTATCATGTCTTCACGTGTTCTCTTCATTTATATATCATCTCTGATTTAAGTTCAGGTTAAATATTTCTGAATTCTGGGGATATGACATCTTCTGAAGTATGGAATTAGATTCAATTTGCTCTGGTCTTTGGCTGGCCAAAATTTGAACCTTGTTTTACATTTACACTTGCACAGTCCCAAGCAGCCTGAGTGTTGAAGGTCCATCAAATTACCCACCAGCAGGCATGAAGCACCATGCCTGGGGATCCCCAATCTGGTTGAGCCCCCTTTTATTGCTTTTACAGCTACAACAGAGATGCAGGTGTACTAATGGCCAACATGATAGTGCAGAGAATGATAGAAATGACTGGTTTAAGGTGAAGGATCTGTACATGCCCATCTCAGGGGAAAAGTATACCCAAACGCAGGGAAGCTAGACTCCAAATATTATTTGCTATTATTTGATATTTTAAGCCTTCTATTTCCCTTAAAAAAACAAAACAAAAAACAAAACAAAAAAAAAACCAAACAAACAAACAAAAAAAACCAAACCAAACCAAACCAAACCAAAAAAAAAAAAAAAAAAAAAAAAAAAAAAAGAAAAGAAAATAAACCAGATAAACATACAAGAAAACCAACCACTAAAATTTCAGGAGGGTGTTTCTAGGGATATATGAAATTTTTAATCTTAATAAGCAAAATACCAAAGTAGATTTAATTAGCAAAATAGGATTGTTTCTCCTGCCTTTCTCTGATAGGATCATCCAGAAAGATCCAAGATTAGATGGAATATTGTAAAGCATGTGGTTTTCTGCTGCATGATCTAGAATAAAATCACTTATCTGGTATTGTTCCTCATTCATGTTATTTATTCTAATTTAATTTTGTTTTTACTGTACTAGCTAGCTTAAAGAGGCCCACTGTTCTACAGACAGGTGGCATGAAACTTCCTGATCCAGAAAGTCTTGCATTTTAAGAGGGCAGAAGGAAGACAAGAAGAGAAGAACAGAGACTATTTGCTTGAGTTGGCCTGGTAAGGTCTGGAACCCCTGAACTATAATGCCACCTTCCTAGGAACCTCCCTGGGTTCCCAATGCAGATTGATTAAACATTAATTATTTCATTTTTTAAAATCAAAATTAATACATTCTTCATAATCCTTTCTGTGTTTCTGGACTACCAAAATATTCTGATCACAGAAAATAGATCAGAAATAAGGAGACAGTATGTTTTATCTCAACAATTGAAGTATTGACAAGATATCACTCTAGCATGTATTAAAAAGAACTATCACTGTAAGAGTAGCCTGATTCTGTGAAGAAATATAGGATAGAATAATTTTTCTGCAGTCAATAAAACTAAGACTAGTTGGTAACTTTGAAATCAGAAATTCAGTTGCTTGTGCTGGAGCTGTAATTTACTTTTCATACAACTACATGGGAACTGCTTAAAAAAATCAAACTTTAAAAAATCCTATTGGTCGTTCTGCATCCTGCCTCAGCCACACACAATAGCAAATACTTACAATGAGAATAGCTCCACTGGAGCAATACTAATACATTTGCCACAGCTCCCACTCTGTCATTATGCACAGGAGCCTGTGCTTATCCCTTTTTAAATTGGAGACTCTTTTAACCAGGAATCCCCAGGATGAAACCGAACCATTTTCCTCACGGCAAAACAAATCCTTCTCTGGTGAATTTTGTTATTGTTTATTGTTACAGTGTTTTATCAGCACTAAACTGTATGAAGGCTTCAATTAGTTCTTGATGAATGATCCCATAAAATCATGTAGTTTCATTTCCCCTGCCACCAGATATTTCACTGAGTGTTATTAAATGAAATATAATTGGGACGGGATTCAGGAAACTTAGAGTCTTCCTATTTTCCTTTTGGGCTTGAGCATTACAGTGTGCCTCAAACATTTCATTTTTTAAACGTGATGGTTTTTTGTTTTAAACTGACAAATGCTCTGCAGTTCAAAACTATTGTTTAAGGTTTCTATGCTATTAGCAGTTAACATAAGAGTAGGAAAATACAGGTACTACAGACATTTTCTGCACCTTTCTCCTCTGTCGGGAGCTTTGTAAATTTCGCATTACTAAGACTAAGTAAGATTCACTGGAAAAAAACATTCCTCCCAGCTCTTGTGAATAACCATATTTTATTTGTCTCAGATGTAACTCTGTTGAATCCAACATAATTCCAACAAGAAAAAATTCAGCGTTTCATACTACACATTAAACTTACGGTTTGTTATGATTTGTGTTCTGTTTTTTGAGATAGTTTGCTTCAGCTGAATCGAGAGAGCGAATATTCTCAGTTTAAACTTCCACTAATTTTGTCCTTTCTCTTAGGTTTCATATCCAAATACAGGATTTACCGAGCAGAAGCATTAGGTTACATCCATGTCTACATCCACATTTCTGACATCTGGACTCCATGAGAGCTTTACAGCAATGGAAAGCTTGCTCTGAACATAGCTATCTCTCTCTTATCAAATTCTCCCACCTAGCATAAATGTTAGCAAAAAAAAGTCAGCAAAAGACTATCACATCTGGATGGAGGGACTAATTATCAGATCTCATAATGGAAGGAAATTCCTCTAACTAGTTAAAGACTCCTTGCAGCCTGCCCAGAACTATTAAAGTATCCTTTGGCTTGTCTGCTCACTTCTTTCCTTCACACTGGCAAGTAGATTTAGCCAATGATGCTGCTGGATATACACACTGCTGCAACTACCAGTGCTTCACAGCAAAACACAGTCAGTCTACTGATGGGATAAATGTGTTTGTAAGTATCAGACCCAAACATCTAAGTAAGTTCCAAATAGAATATTTTTAGTTAGGAAAAAAGAAAAAAGTGACAAATATCATACTATTCTATCATCAAAGAAGTATAAAGATATTTATCATATACTGCAAAAGATTTTTTACCTCCATATTGTGAAAGATGAGGATACTATCAGGCATCATATTCTTGGCACATATTTTTGGATCAGCTTAGTAGCAGGAAATCAAACCATCAAACATCACTAAACATAAGATACGAGAGGTTCAGATTTTACAGTTACATTAGAAGCCATAAATCATACAGCATTGTGAAAGAGAAGGAGCTAATAAATACATGAATGGAGCATGATGTTTTTTCTTCTAAAGGTAAAATTTAGTTATTCTTGTCATTTCTTCAACAAGTCAGAAATTTTACTAGTAAATCTCAGCATTTGAGTTATACATTCACAGACCCTGGGGGTCAGGAAAAATTCAGTTTTATGTAGTTGTATTCTTGACTGATGATGCAAAAACATGCAAAAAGCCCCAGCCACTCTTCTGATTTGGGACTCAGGAGAACTGACTTCAGTTGCTGGCTTTGACACAGGCACTTTCATCAGACAAGCCATACTCCATCTCAGCAAAACAGGGCTCCTCTGCCTTCCAACAGCACATGATAAATTCCCTGCTTCTTGAAGGACATGCCCACATCCATATCTGGAAAGGTACCCAAGGACACTCATGAGCAGCCCAAGCCACCTCAGCATCTCCCCTCTCCTGGAGTCACCTGGCCTCATTGCCCAACTTATCTGGACATTCATGGCATGCCTGGAATGTAATCAACCTGGCAATTGATAATGGCTTCAATGGCCTCCATTAGCTACCCCTATCTAATAAAATTCTTACACAGAGGAGGAGGGTGGAGGCCAGTACCCCAAACCCTTGAATATTTATTTGTGAAAGTACCTCTTGGAAGGACACATGCAGCAATGCTACAGTGGTGATAAATGTGCTTCTTACCAAAGTATTTGGACTCCCACTTAACCAGCAGTATAAGTGGAAAACTCTGCTCAGAGAATATTTCTTCACAACTCTCAAAGAATACTTTCGAGTTACAGAGATCAAAAGAGCTGCACGAGCCAAGTGTTATTGGTGTATTATATTGAGATCAGGTATAAATAAAAGAAAAAAGGAAAATAGCAAAGTCAAATATTTTTCCTCTGTCATTCTTTTCTTTTAATCAATGTTTGTTTTAAAAGTGAGAGAGTTCTACAGGGCTCTGGTTAAATAAGACCCTTTCTGTAATTATAAATGTACACATGTAAGAGTCCTTTTAAAGGAAAATAATAGCCTACTGGGTATTTGGGAGAGAGAGCTTGTTCTCTTACAAATTTCCACAGTGCTCTGGGAGTTAGTCCTTAGAGGATTCATAGTGCTGGTGGGCTCCCACTTTAAAGAACTTCAGATTGCTGAGGGTGGTGTTTCCCCTTTGAAGACTGTTACATTTTTTAACAGAGCCTCCTTTGAAGATATTCATATCTGTGGGGTTCTCCAAAAGAGTTGGGGGAAAAGTCCCCTGTTGATGCTATTTACCAGGTTAGAATTTCAAACTTGGGAAAAATAGCTGATCCCTGAGAGGAGGATGCTCTTTTTGAAGCAGTTCAGCTGGTTTCAGCAGGCTTTGCTTCTGAAGTTCTTATTGCTAGAAGGTGTCTGGCTTTAAAACTTTATAGTACACAATGTCACAGCAATACTATGGAAAGCATTAATTTTTTTTAAGGAAATATGAAATACACTGCTAAGAAAAACTTTTTAAAGGCACACAACTTCTTTGCTTGTTTGGTAAACGCATAATTTGTGCTAAGTGTAAGGACTGTGCTCTCTCTACTACAAATAATGTCGGCAAAAATGTTCTTAACATGCAAAGTCTCTGATGGACAACATTTGACAACTTAAAAAAAAAAGTTCTGCTCTTAAAAAACAACAAACAACCTGTGTTGATGATTATCTGGTTCGTATTATTCTGGTTCTTATTTGAGCAACCCGAGTAGTCCTTTGGCAGAAGCAACATGCAAAGATTAACTTTGTTAAGGTACTTCTCATGAGAACTTTCCTGGAAACATATTTTAAAACATATAGCACACCGAGAAAGGGTTGATAGGAGGTAGCAGAACAGTGAGGAAGCTCACTTTGAAACTTCTAAATGGAAGGAAGGCATACTAGATGACAAAAATATTTTTAAAAAATATATATGTCTTGTAAGGCTTTTTGTAATGCATCATAAAAATGTTTTCTCCTCCATGGTATT
The DNA here is from genome assembly GCF_052056855.1 of Sturnus vulgaris. Taxonomy (NCBI): domain Eukaryota; kingdom Metazoa; phylum Chordata; class Aves; order Passeriformes; family Sturnidae; genus Sturnus; species Sturnus vulgaris. The sequence goes on from NC_142245.1 coordinate 75,778,303, forward strand.
TCACAGGTTAACCAAATTCAAAATAAAAAGCTAGTTCTACTGAAGTATACCCCACCAAGGCTGTCATAGGTGAAGACAGTATTTCTACTGAGATTTCTAATATCTGGTTGTAGTACAACTAAAGTTGGATTAAACACAGGCAAAGGACAAATTGATACAAAAACAAAGTAAGCTCTTGGCTGTTGGAGGAATGCCTGGAGCTCCTGTGCATTTTCCCAAATAGGTTCCAGAGGGAAAAACTGAGGACAATAATACAAAACATTTTTCCTAGCATGAAGTGTGGCTTTAGCTCCTGAGAAGCATATAGATTATAAAGAAACTCGCTTAAGATCTCATCTGAATATACTTCACAGCCAAGTGCTTTGGCCATTCAACAATGAAGAGCTATGTTGCTTCTCTGAGAACTTGAACCTAGGATTCCAAGGAGTTTACTGATATGAAAGGAAATTTAAACAAATATCACTGTTTTATCTAATTAAGGGCAAGGTAGGTTTTGTAGGAATGTTCTCATGTGTACACTGCTATCATTATCTCCTGTCAAATGTAAAGTCATGAAGGTGCAGATACACACATACAGAAAAAACACTTGAACAACACAATCCAACACAACAAATGCTGACTTCTTTGTGTTTACAACTATAAGCTTATGTAGACATATAGATGATACTCTGGCGTGATATTTGTGGTTAGAAAAGAATGATTTCTTGCCATGAAATTAAAAAAACAAAGAGGAGAAAAGATTTGTAAATGGTTTCCCAAGTAACCTTGTATATTTGTCTTCTCTTTAAAAAGACATAGAGCAAATAATGTTAGATGGTGAACACACACAGAAAAGCCAAAATGAAAAAAAGAAACCAGCAACAGCATAGTATATACTGATTAATGGATGCTATAGATATCTTACTGCTCTGTCTGCTTGGTTAGCTTTGTTTCAAATCTGATACAGATCTCATACTGCACAGCCGATCCTGAAATAGTCCGTGTTCCTTTAAATTCAGGCAATGCATCACTTTCTATTACCCTGTGTCACATCAGTCTATGACTGTAAAGGATGAGTTATGTGGACATGAACCAGCATGAGGGCCCAGTTCAGACAAATCTTTCATGAGAAAGTCAAATGTTCAAACAGACAAATTCTTTCTTTTTATTACAGCCCACACTGTTTATGTAGAAAAATTTAGAAAGGAAATTTCTTGCTGCCTTAGATGTTACAGTCCGCTATGGGTTCTTTTTTTTTTTTTTATGACAAAAATTCCTTGGAAAGCATTTTCCCAGTAGCCATTATAGTTACATAGTGCCCAGCTTCCACTGGAAAAGAGAAGCCATTTACCAAATATTCTTTCATTCTTAGTTCAAAGCTCAGAAATAGATGATGGTAGCTTTGTAGAATTACCTCCTTGGCATTGAAGAGGTTTATTGCCATTAATACCAATGTCCCTCAGCATTTTTCTAGTGGTACAAAGAGGCACTAAAATGGGAGTGCTGACAAGGTTCAGTGGAAAAGACTCTCTCAGGCTGTGGTCCAGACTAGTCTTTTGTACTAGACCAGCATGCAGTTAAACCTAAACTTCTCTAGCATCAGTGTAAACTCATGTTAGCACAAACTCTGGTTTTAGGCTACAGCACATCAGCCAGGAAAAAAAAAGATACAGAGAGACCAGCAAGATGGAGCTAAATGTCTTCAGCTCTTTACCCGGGAGCTTCACTACAGATTGCAAGCAAGTTATTACATTACAGACCATAATGTAAAGTCTAGAAAGACTTTCCAGGTTCTAATCATCAAGCACAAGAATTCCATTCTGCTGTCATCCTTAACTACTGTATTTATTGATGTTACGGCTTCAGAAATGGAATTTTGGGCCCCATGAAAAAGCACTCAGAAAGAGTAAGGGAACATAAATTTGCTAATTATGAAGTATGAGTAGAATAATCACTCTTCTAGGAAATGGCTGATTTCAAAAAGACCAGCAAAACTACAGCAAACCTGCAGCAAACCCTAGAGCAATCTCACACACATATCTCAGAGGAGAAAAGGGAGAGGAAGAAAAGGAAAAAAGCCCCAGAGGAGAACAGTAGGGGTGGCTCCCCAGGAACCCTGCTTCCCCCACAATGTATCCAAGATGCCAATGCTGTTTCTCCTAGCAGTCTTTCCCATTTATACAAAATACAAATGTACATTTGATTTTCCACTAATGTTTCATGTGAGGAGAGCCCAACTGCTTTTCCTGCAGCATAAGCCCAGCATGGGAACCATACCCAAACTGCTCACAAGGCAAAAGTGTTTCAGGGGGCTGTGCTGACCACCACTGTGTCACATTGCAAGCAAAACTGCAGCCTGCCTGTGCCATAGGGCTGCAAGGCTGAATCCTCTAATGTTCACAAAACGCCTTTCTACAGAGCAGAAATCCATGGGATTCAAACAGCAAAAAATGTTGGACTACTAGCCTCCAAAACAAGTCACCTGCACACACAGAGAGCACACACAATTCTGTGGTGTCATAAACATACATTTACCTAGCAAAAATAATACAATTTGTGCTTGGCTTCACAGGTAAAGCTAAAAATAAAACCAAAGAAGGACACTCTTCCAGAATTTCTCTGTCTTGCAAGAGAGACAAGCATGATGAAAATCGGCTAAACCAGAATTAATGTATTTTGGCTGAGTTTAACTGCACTGCCATGCTTTCTAAAGAGATTCTTCTGTTTAAAAGTGGAATTTTGGACTAAATTTCAATGCTAATGTTTGCAAACTGGAGAAAAAATTGAAACATTCTCAAAAATTCTTTCTCTTCTCATGTAATAGTAAAATATAAATTGGGACATCAGTGACTGGAGCACTAAAAACCTGTAAGTGACTCTTTTTTCGGATACTTTGCTTCATTTCAATTTTACTCACTGCAAGGAGATTCTGCTTACTGTTTCCTAGTAAATACATGTGAGTGTGTCCAGTTCTGCTGATTGTTATAATTCTGATAAAATATTTCATATCTTATTTACAAGCCCATATCTTACTGCCCCAGGGATAATGAGATACAGATGGCATCAGTGTTATTGGTAGGCTGAAGGGTACTGAGAAATCCAGGTAAGTGCTGCTTTGTGGCTAACTTTATGTTGTGAAAAAAAACCAAGTAGATGATAGCTAAGTGGTCACATGGCAGCATTATGTTATAAAAGGCACTTTTGTTAATTTCTTAGATTTTTCTGTGAAGCTGTATTGCACCTGAGGAAAAAAAACCATACGAGGGAAATAGGAAGCTGTATTCTTTTTAATATAAAGTAAAACTGTAACAATAGCACTACATAAGATGTAAATGCTCAGTCCACTTCTATGACATAGAACTAACAAACTTGCAAACTCATTCTACTCTTGCATCATCCCTTCCTTAACCAAGCAAATAGTAATGAAGGTTTTTGTGGCATTTACCACTACCAAACACCTCACATAACTTGCCACCTCTCCAAATTCAGCTGCCTCCTAATGGAAAACTGGATTCATAAGACATCCTCCTCAACAGACCTTGCTTCTTTATGCCAGCTTGAAAGCCCACTGCCAGGGGTGGGTGTTTTGCACAAACAAATGTCAGACTGCATCTGGTGGGGTGACAATAGCTTCACACGCATTTATCTGCCTTTCATTACTTTGTATCACACTCTCCAATTCTATTTACATTAGTTTTTATTTAAGATGAAATAAGGCTTCATTGATGCATCTTAACTGCATTACTCAACACCCACCAACTCACTGACAATTGCACATCAATACATTTTAGTTAAGCATCTGTTTCCTCATTTGCTCCCTTGTCAAATTTGCAATTTATGTCTGCATAACTTTTCACTCTGTAGCTGCGCTCTGCATGAAACAGGTAGAGAATGCACAGCAAAACTCTACGCTTGTTCTTCAGAGCAAATATGTTCTGCAAGTTCATGCTGTGAAGATCTGAAAAGTTCTTTTGGGTTACACATAGGTGTGAAAACTGTTGTGATACTCTGTTGAATCCATAGCCTCAGCTAGGTAATAATAATTTTTTTTAAAATTAAAAAATAATAAAATGAAGGCCTTGTATTCAGATAGAAGACTTTCATATCAGAAAAAAGGGTTATTGTTTTAAAAGAGAAATAGAGAAGATAGAATTTCATAAGTTTGTTATTGTGAAGTTGAATATTTAATTGTAAAAATATCTGTCCTTTGTATCCCCCCAAGTCCCTTGCCTCTGCGTCCCCCTTCCCAAAAGAAATCAGGCTTTTTTCCAAGTTCATATCAAACAAAAAAATATATTTTCTTGTAGCAGCTGAAAAGCTTACTATCCAAATCCTGAATATTTTATAGAAAATAAAATTATATTTATTTTTAAGTGCATTCTACCTTCAACACAACTGCATCCTCACAACAAATCTCTTGCGTTGTCCTGACATAGTTACTGCAAAGGTTTTTCCTCTGCTGTCCCAAGGGCCCAATTGATTTATCTGCCAGAAGCCCAAAGCCCCAAAATAAGATCGCTTTGAGTTTACAGAGGTCATTTTTCATTGTCTAAATAAAAATTTCTAAACAAAAATCTCTCATCCTGTTAACCGCAGGGTCCTTATCTCCCCAGAGGCTACAGAAACCTGAGAGAAGCCATTTCAATTCTTTTATGAAGAAAGATAAAAGCAAGTTTTCGATTAGAAAGCCAAGGAAAGGCTTCTTATTAAATGGTGGTAACAGTAACTAGTCGAAAAGGCAAAACCGTTCAAGGAAAGGGGGAAAGAGGGAAATCATTATGCATGAAGCAAACACTATACATGAGGCTGCCAAGGCAATCTGAGGCAGTGACATTCGGCAAGGGAAGGGAAGTTCACAAGCCTTTGTAACTAGTTATAGTTCATTCCCATCTATTTAAAAAGAACTGTTTTATCAGGCATGTTTTCTTAATTGTGTGTCCATAGCTTTATCCACCAATATTAACTGTGTGTTGGAGCAATTATGTATTCAGGCCCACTGTCTCTTGATCTGTCATCATTCAAAGCACTTACGCAGCACTGACTGGGTTTTGAGATGGCATGTGATTCCAGCCCTGGAATAATAGATTCTGCAGTGCTAAGCCAAAAGTGAAATTATTAGAAGTTACTTCATATTCAAAGTTATGATAAAGTGAGATAAACAGAGACATTAATGGTGATGCACTAGGAAATGATCCAGACCTCTGAAAGGAAAAGATTTCTGCTCTTCGGAAAAATTCTCAGCATATATGACTGAAGTACCCTATTAGTGTTTTCCTTTCTCCTTCCTACATAGCAGAAGAAGAGAAATTAACAACATTTAGGACATTAGGTAATTCTTCAGGATGCCAGCTCTAAATACCTAACCTACCATTTAAAATGCCGAGGTGAAAAACCCACCTATAATTCCTTATGAGGGAAAAAGGGAAGATTTTGAGAGCTCTTTACCCTTAAGAATGAAGGCAGGCATTCAGAACTCTGAGCATTTAAGATTTTCTCCTGCACTAAGTTATATTCCTAAATGTCTGGGTGAAATCACCCCATAAATGAGGGTGATAGAGTCACATCCATCTTCAACAGTGCAAAAATCCACACTGGGATTTACCTGTGATTGTCATTGCTAGAACACACCGGCCAATATTGTCTGTGGTCATGGCATACTGATAGACAGCAGGTTTTCTTAATCTCTTATATCCTGAAGGCTATTTGCAAAACTTTGGTGAATTTGCTCACCCCTTTCCAGTTGTTTCCAGTACATCCTTGAACATGATGCCTTTTTTTAAATGGCGAGAATATCCTTACCTATCCAAGATGAAACAGTGCTTCCCTGGCCTCTCACATAATTCAAGAGAACCAAAAGGGAATTATATTTCCCTATTTCCCCACTTCCTTCCCCTGCATATCTATGATAACAGGTAATTTCTCTGCCCCAAGTTTATATTTGCAACTGAATTTATGGTCTTTAACGGAGGAAAAGCAAAATTTCGTTTACCCAATTCAAATCAATAAGAAAATTTTATGTTTCTAAAGGCAGCACATCTCTTCTACTTCTGTGAGGTCAGGATTCTACCTCTAACATGTAGCTTTGTGATGTTAATAACTTCAGCAGACACAATTTAATTTATGCAGCCATCTTTTTTACCTGTATCTTACTTTTATGTATTTCTATACTTACAATAGAGATATCTATCTCTAATTTTTTTTAAAAAAGCTATGAAAATTAGATTCCAACTAAACCACAGTTTGCCATGCTTACTTCATTACTTTTCATATTTAAATGCATCATCTTTGCAAGGAAAAGTCTTACTGTTCAGCAAAGTCCTGATCTAACCCGTAGTTTAGTCAGTGGACTTCCCCAAATTCTGACTGCAGCAGGAGCTGGATCAGGCCTTAAATGTGGGGCTTATTAGGATGCCTCTTTCTCATGTATTCATCTAGTTGTTGAACTAGCTGTAGCTGAGAAATGCATGACTGTTTCATGCAGGTAATGCAGGTGCCTTGTAGAGCAGAGTCTGCAGATTTGATTTTCAGGGGGTAAAATATGCTGTTTCCCAAGTGTGCCTTGTTGCAAGAGTATTTTTAAAGTATTACTATTATTAGTATTAGTATTACTTAAAAGCTCTCTGAATATCTTCCATACCTTATGTATGTTTGGAAGCTAAAACGTTAAGTTGATTTAATGTGACCAAATTGACCAAGAACAATGAGAGGAATTAAAGTTTTGAAATGCCTACCTTTCATTTTAGGCCTTGAGAGTTTTCTTCTTATCAAGGAAAGAGTTAGAGAAGAGAGAAGCTGATCACTCAAAAATCAGGAACCGCATTTAAAAGTTTCTTTAGTCTAAATAAGGCATGGTAAGATCTGATTTTTTGAAGTCAACTATGAACAAATAGAAAATAAGGTCCACATTTATCATAGTAAGAAAAATTAGCACCAGAACAGGAGAAAACACTGCCAAAAATGATGTCAAGATCAGTCACCTTACTGAAAGGTACAGCCTTTTCTTTGCAGTTACTGAATGTAAGGCAAGAATTAATACTGGGATGTCTCTGCTAAATAGGAGGTCTGACAAGACAATCCAACAGCCCCTTCTGGCCTTAAAACCCTTCAAATCCATGAAACCCAGGAACACTTTCTGCTGGAACACATTTGCTACAACTGCTGTGATTCACCCTCCTTGCTACTCTCTGGGGCTCCCTGCCAAACACAAGAAAATAAGGTTTTAAGCCCAGAAGGATTTTTACAGTAATACAAGATATTGATCCCTGTGTTGTTTTCAGCAGCAGCTTGTTTTTCTGTCCAGGTTCCTTAGAATCCCAGTGTGCCCAGCAGGTTAAAGCTGAGTAACTGTAAGATGCTAGGAAAACATGACACATGCTTTACTAAACAGAGTTATATTATCCAGAGACAGCAAGAATGACATTGGCATAGATTCAAGCTGGTGTTTGTGTTTATTAAAATCTGGTTGTATACTGAAATTGCAGTGATAGCTTACAGTCGGCAGCACCCATTCTATGCTAATTTAGGTTCGTAAGGGTTGTGCTAGCCTAAAAAAGCCACAAAATGAATGGAAGATAGGACTGATGCTTGGGAAGCTGCACAAACACAATAAGCCACGTATCAATAAATGCAACAGGCTGCAATCTTACTGCTTAGAAAACAGAACAAATCTCGGCTTTGTCATTTTGAGAGAAAATGCTGTGCTCTGTTTTTCTTTCCTTGGGCCTGAGTAAAAATTCAAGACTGAATAGAAGAATTGATTCTTTTCACCGCTTCAAGATACCTCTTGGTCTTTTAGTGATCAAACTGATGCCCAGGAATAACACAGCTCTTTGCATCAATGAAATTTCTATCACCTATTATCAACAGAGCATCAGAGTGGTTTTAGACAGTTTTTTAAATCACTTGCAGGAATTTTTGCCTGATTTTTTTCTTTTGAGTGCAAGTAAAGGTTCCATCAAAACAAAAATTTCCTGAGCATCAGGAAACGGACATCCACAGTTATTCAGAGCTGTGTAATTTAGTCCAGAACCTCTGCAGGTGTGGCCAATACAAAATTGATTAAAGGTTACATTACTTCTAAGCAAATCATAGCTTTGATGCATCTCTGTTACTGTCATTGAGAAATACAATGTGAGTAATTTCCTAACTGGGCTGTTCTCAGCTGATACTGTTGATCTGTGGTTTTTCTGTGGAAAGACTATGCAACTGTTGTCATATATTTTTTCCTAGAGCTGTAACCACTCAACAGAACTCCAGAAGTTGATCCTCTAAGAGAAAACCACTGTATTCATAACAAGACCAAACAAAGACTGTAGAGGCTGGTCTGTATATGTTCTTGCTTAGCTGTATGGTTTAAATAGCAATGAAAAAAAATGAATTTTCCATTTTGCATATTTTAGAAAAGTCTATACTATGAATCTTTAATGTTCTATTGAGTTACAACCTTTAATCAGTCAAAATGGAAAATTGGGGGGCGGGGATTTGTATTTGTGAAGCAAAAGGAACAAAGCTGTCCCCTGACATGGTGGTACTGTCTTTTAAATTTCCTTTCTGAGATGTTTGACCATCACTTGCTCACATGTCCATGGAAAACATGCACCAGGCTTAGGGTTAGAGAGGAGTTTACTTTCTGGTAAGTTCAGCAGCACTTCAGGAGGAGTCTGGAGTCTTTTTTCTGCAGAAAGGGCCACAGAGCATAGCCAGGATCATCTGGACAAGCCTTTCCTAATCCATTTCCACCCACAACACAGTCCTCAGGTGCTGCTAGAATCCTGATCTCTCCTCCTCTTGCTAGAGGAAACAACTGCTGTGTCCCATGACAAATTAACCTAACTAAAGTCCCTGGGTTCAGGATAATGTTTTACTGGTACAACAGATGCAGCTTGTGGTTTATAGGATGTCAAATGAGATAACTTGAATGTCCTCGGAAGCTATGCAACTTGTTGGCATTTAAAAATCATAGGCATATTAACAAACATCTGTTACGCTACACATCATAACATTTATTGTAACATACCCTACAATATGCTGCACCGTGTTAGTGATAATAATAACTATGATAATTACACATACAAAAAAGGATGTGCAACTCAAAAGCATTAAGTAGAACCAAAATATAAATCTCTCTGACAGAGTTCTCATTTATAATGTAAAACCTTACATGAAAGAAAAACACAAACAGCACAAGACATCTGAATTGCAGCTCCGATTGAGATCCAAACAAACTAAAGTTAGGTGTAAGGGCAATGTGTACCCAGGGACATAAATAAATAAAAGGAAGCAAGAAAATAGCCTCTTTTTACATCCAGACAGTCCAGAGAATAATAATGTGCTAGTTTTTCAAATCCAAGTACCTATTGAAGATTGTAATGATTTCAGTCTAAAAAGCAATGCTGGAAAGCCTCTTCAGAGATTGCAAGCTCCCACTGTGCAGAAACATTGTGTCACTGCACACGGGTGTAATGGAGACAGACAAAAGAAGTAGTTCAAGGAAAGACGTGGGGAAGCACTGGATGATGTACTTTCCCAGAAAATCTACTTACAGTTCTATCAGTGACAAAAAAAAAAAAAAAGGGGGGGGGGGGGGGGGAAGGGGAAGGGGGAGGGTGGAGGTTGGAGGGGGACATGGTTGAGTAATTTCTTGCCCTAAACTTAAAATGCTGCCTCAAAACTGATTACACTACAAGCAGAGAAACTAAAGGTATCCTTTCATTTTGCCAGAAGTGGTACCAACAATTTGCCATGACAAAGACTGCAGCATGGCTTGTGATTTTCCACACATTCTACAGTAACCTAACCTTCCAAACTGATCTCTTCAGTCTTCTCTACTGACCTTTCCATACAGAAAAAAATTGAGAAGCACCATAAGGGCTGTGTTAATTATCCTTAAACTTGTGTGCTTGCAGCTTGTTTTACTCCACGTATTGAACTTGCTTTAAAAATATCAGCATAGTTTGTTACACAAACAAAAGGCACACTAATTAAGGTGAAATTACTCAGACTACTTTAGTTTATACAAAGATTTAATCTTGGATTATCATTTAAAGAGTCTGAACATCATATAAAGCATCAATAGTAATTACATTTTATTTACTTTCCAGGGCTGATCCTGTATAATATTTATGAGGTATAAAAAAATATTGTACTTCTAGGAAATTAAGTTTTCAGGAATACACTATCTAGGTTTTATGTTTTTTCTTAATCAATTCACACAATAAATTCATTTGACCTCACGTTTTTAACTAAAATGCTGAGAAAAATCATGACATTTTCATTAGAGGTCAAAAGGACAAGAAAATATTTTTAAAGCCTTTTTTCTAACATAAAAATATTAACACTTAAAGGGAAAGAACGTATATAACACTTTCAGTTTAAATAAATCCATTTATATGAGAGTTGCATAACAGCACTGACAGAAAGGAGTGAAAGGGGAAACTCAGGATCTCTCTTTTGTTATAGGAGGACATTCTTCATTTTGATAAATACAAGTGTCAAAGATTGATATCTAGGCAATTGTTGGACACCTGAGAAAAATACACTAAGAGGCTTCTTTTCATATTGGATAAAGTTATTCCCAACTCTGAGCCTTTAATGTTTTGAGTGCAGTCAAGGTCTTTGTTTTCCTTGACAATTTTCAGTCAATACTTTCCCTGAGTAAAGTCCTAAAGAAATGGAGATATATTTGTAGAAATAGCCACTCAGAAGTTCCCAAAGAAGACAGTCAGGCTATTGCCAATATCTGGATTCCTAAGCCTAGCACACACATTTTGCCTTTGGCAAGTGGCAGTGACAAACCCTGACTGAGAGGAAACTTCAGGGCATCCATCCCTCCCGCAGGCGGTAGCTGGGATGGAGGATGCAGGACAACCTCTCGAAGCATCTCAGCTGCTGAACCAGGAAAGAAGCAGCAGTAATTCTGACTTGGAGACATTTATGGGACACTGAAAGGGAGAGGAAATTCCTTCAAAGACCAACTTTTGTGCCCTTTTTTTGCAGTGGATTGTTTCATTTCAAGGTCATGGCACATATTAGAGCAAAGATATTAGATCCAGATTACCTGCAAAATATCACTACTAAAGAGGTTAGAAATTTAAAATAGAACAAGAAAAACAGAAGAAATGATACTGTGCAGACAAATGTGCAGTCATCCTTTGTCAGTAATCCATATATGCAAAATTCTTCAGGTGCAGCATTCTTTCTTTCAAAGCCATGCTAAAACTGAAAGCTCTCTGGTGATTCAAAGCTTTCACTTTCTCATCTGATGTTTGTGCCACACAGAAAGAGAGCCCAGCCTTTCACTTTTGCCCTTAAGTACCCTAGCTAAATCCCAGCTGGATGCAGCAAAACTCAGACCGATAAACATATTTACTCATGAGATCAGATGTCTCTAACCTGTCACTATAATTCCTCCTGACCATAGGTTCTAATCATCACTATGAAATTTGGAACATAACTATATAATTTTAATCCTAATAACATTAGTAAATTGCTGATATACACCGTGGAAACCATTCTAGCAATATGTGTTTTATTTCATTTTCTCAGGATTCAAAAATAAATAAAAATATGAGGAAAGCAAAAAGTAAAAACAGAAAAAAATAGCAGGATGTTGCTGCCACTGATGTCTATGGCAACTGGCAGAAATCCCATGCATTTTAATGGGAGTAAGATTTTCAATTTTTAGTACTTGTGCCCTACATATCTTTCACCTTCAGCTCTTCTCGACAGCACTGACTACATGATGTTCTGAAAAATGAACCTCCAAAATGTAGTTTTGGCCTGTTGGAAAGGTTTATTCATTTTTTTTCCTTTTCTTTAACTTATGCTCAAATTTCAAACATGGGCATAAGGATTATATTTTTATTTTACTACATAAAGGGAGTAGAACAAGTCTTGATGCTGACAGAACACTTTATGTGATATTTAGCAACAAAGAAGGAAACTCTGTCAGCCCAGAATTCACAGGAGCACCAGTTGGCTAAATTCATGGCTTGGTGTGGGAAAATTACCTCAACACTGTCTACTTTTGCTGATTTTTCCTTATGCTGACACTTTTGATGCCCTGAAAGTTGCTGTGCTCACATCCTCTGCTGCTGGTGTCAAAGAACACTCTCAGTCTTCACATGCCAAGATGAGGAAAACCTATTGCAATGCCCAAAAGACTTAACTCCTGTCAAATATATTCATTTAACACAAGCACTCTGGTCTATGGCTCTGAAATCTAATAGTGATGGCATGAAGCAGGAAGGAGGGGAAAAACAAGCAGTAGCCTTTAAAAGAAAATCTTCAGTTAATGGATAGAGCCACTCCAGTTCATTGTAAAGGAAAAAGATAAAAAGTATTGGCCACAAAGACAGAACTAGATTTTCAGATTAGTGCTGTACACAAAGGATTATACACAATCCTACTGAAAAATAGCAACTTTAACTAAATAGTAACTTTTTATTTCATTAAGTTTACACATATGGGAATAAAACACTTTCAGAACAGAGTCAATAGCAAGCCTGTCACACCAAGCTCCTGACTCTAAGAGGTTATGAGAATGTGTTCCTCCACGTTAGCATCCCCTCAGGTGTCCACAGAGCAGAACAGAATATCTTGACTTGGAAGGGACCCACAAGGATCATTGAATCCAACCCCCTGCTCCTCACAGGACTACCAAAACCTAACTCAGAAGACCGTGCAGGCCAATTCTTCAGTTTACCACATCCACAGACTGGGTTGTTTCTGGGTTTCATGGCTGTAAGGTCCCTGCACTGTTTCTTTCATCCTACTGCCACCCAAATTTACTTCATTTTGCAGTATCCACAAACAAATAGAAATTTAAGAATAACCTCAAAGAATGTGATGCGGCTACATGAAAAAAAAACAAAAAACTACCAACATCTGCAAGGCAGATGAAATAACTTGTCTGTGCAGCCCAGGAAACTGAAGGTTTGCATGTACCTTTGAGATCTCATGTTGGAAAGAAGGGGATCAGCTGGAGTCAAATGTAAATCATCAGGCCTGTGAAGAAAGCCCAAAGGAGCTGCACCTGTTTAACCTTAAACCAAAGAAAATGGAAGGAGGCATTTGAACAATGACTATGGTGTAGGAGTTAATTATATATTTGCTTAATCCTTTCTGGAGAAATAAAAAATAAAAAATAAATAATATACCTAAGTTTCTGGAAGAAAGAAAAAGTGATTTTAATAAAGCACTGGTGGACTAGGTTGTCTGTGCAGCAGTGACATTTCACCCACTGAGGGTCTTCCAGAGCAGGCAGCATAGACATGAATTATATAGGTGTGCATTTATTATACAGTGGGACCACCAAATTTGTGATTACACACACAAATGCAAAAAAAACCCTTTCACCCTTATTATTTTTTAATCATTTATTCTTGAGAAGAAACATAGAAAGGTTTTCAATGGTCAGGAGGAACTGGAGGAACTGTTTGTCTCTCTCACATTCCTTCCCCTTTTGCCTTCTCACTCATTTTCTTAAATGTTATTTTCATAACTTATTCCAAAAAAGGAACCATTTATTTTCTTTGTAAAGCACCTTAAAGTTCAGGTAAAGTAAAAGCTGGATCTGAACAACCCTTACTTTCACATACACTTAATAAACAGAATTTTTTGTAAAATACTTACATTTTCAGACATTTGCCCATACAAGTACATACTGAAGATCCTGATTTTTTTCCACCCACTTCATTCTCAGAATAGTGCAGTGAAGTAGCTGGTAGCAAAGAAAACTTTCTGGGGATTGCCATTCAAACAAGGACACACTGACAATTTTATGTTTGCTTGGAGACTACCTGCACTTTCTATACAGAGAAGCAATTTGATAAACAATAGAAGCATTTCTGCTGAAAAAAAATATTTTTGAAAACACAACACATAATTTTCACTAATCCTCATAACAATGATAAACTTGCAGGAACTTTTGAAACAAGAACATAAGAAGATACAATGAGATGTATAAAAGGAAAAGGAGAGAAAATTAATAAAGTATTCAAAATGTATTATCAAAAGCAGGTAATTTTGTGAGTTCTCCAAGAGTAAAGATTTGAGATTTGATTCAATTACAAGTGATCTGTAGAGCTGCTGTTAAATTTCCTATTCTTGCTTACATCAAAAACTAAGATTTTCTTTAATAGGGGTTAAAGATACACAGAGTAAAAACAGTAATTCTGAGGGGTTATGCTGCTGGCTTTAGCCCTTCCTGCATTTCACCTGGGAAACACTAACAAGTGCTGCATTTTTTTAATATCTAATCTCTGCAAACAAAAATTGCTCATTTAATTTTAAATGTAGGATTCGACCACGATCTTATTTTAGTAAGGGACTGTTTGACACTTTCCTCTGAAGTAATCACAGTATTGTACCTCGGTATGTTTGGTTTTTCTTGGATAGTCTTTATAATCAATACACCAAAACGAGTCAGTACAGCAGAGGGAATGCAACATTTCCTGACGTCACCTATTTGTCTAGCACAAAACTGGAAAGATTTTGAAGGCAATGAACACAATTGAGAGAGAGCAAGGTCTGGCCACTAGTTCTGCCCTGGCTATATGTTGATTCCCTAATTAACCAGGAATCTCAGACTCCTTATCCTGCTTCTGTGTGCAGTGCCGAATTTGAGCTGCTCTTTGCTATGTTGGGGGATTTTTCTCTTCTTGTTGTATTTGTTCTGAATACTGAAGCATTTTTTTAAGATACTAAAAAGAGCATGCAAACATGCAACTAAACCCAAAAAATCAAGCATGGCACAGTAGGACAAGAAAGCTTCTGGGGAGAGAAAGCAAAACTGTGTGACAGATGGAAAAGTCTCAATGGATGAATGGTACTACTACAAATAAGTAGCAGGCAGCCAGAGGGAATCAAATAATGATTATGGAAGAAAAATGAGGGTTAAAAAATGGGGTAAGAAAACCTTCGACACTGGCACAAAATTCTAGATTAGTAATGTATAATATTTGTACAAGGGAGGTTTAATTATATGCTTTCCACAAACAGGGAAAGCAGTAAAGACAAAGAAGCCAGACAGCTGACAAGCATGCCAGTGTGGACAGTATAAAAAGCTCAACGTGTCCTTGGAGAGGAAGGAACGTACTCCAGGATTCGGTCTGGCATGCCCCCAAACCCGAACAGATTACTTTCTGACGATCAATACCTGTAACCACCAGAGGCCTGTTGGAGAGTTTAAAAAAAAAAATAGAAAAAATAAGCTTCAAAGAGACCTGGTCCCAAGCTCACATTTTATTTTTGCCACTGGGTGCTGAGGTAAGAGCTTTGGACAAGGCTCATTTTTCATCTCTTTATAGGGCTGCGGATTGAATATGAAGTGTGGCGGCGTGTTCTCAGGGCTTCGCTCCGGCGCTTTCCTGTCCCGCAGAGGAGCACTCTCAGGATGACACTCGTCCCCTTTGACCAAAGCTGGTATCAGATCTCTCACAACAGCCTGATTAATGTCTCCTTTAACATCCATGACTCTTATCCACCTATAAAGGAAAAAAAAATAAAATCCTTATTGTTTTCTTAATTTAGGCCCCGTTACCTTTGGAGAGAAATAGAAAAAACTGAATAGGTTCTTCATTTTATATGAAATGTCACTGATCAGCAGTTATATCCAAATACAGCTTAGCTGTTTTAGAGAAGCAAAGTGGGGTCTTTTTCACATACTATAGTATACCTGAATAGAAATTAAATCTCAGTTTTTTCCCAATAATATAATTTAATCACAAGCACATGCTGAAAAAAAAAATGGATTTAGACATTACTATGAGTAGGAAGCAATAATTCATACATGTTTCTGGAGTCACAGAGACTTCTGTATAGTTTCATGTCTCCAATTACAATTGCACCTTTTCTCCTCTTGCATTTAGCTTAATTTTCTTTTGTCTTTCCCCCATTCTTTTTTCAAATACTGCAAGGCAGTGCGTATTTTCCAGAAAGCACTGATGCAATTTATTTTTTTGTCCATCTACCTTCATTGCTATAAATGACTGTTCTGAATAAGGGAAAACAGAGAATAATAGAAAATCTAAGCAGCTTTTTAAGGAAACAGCAAAAAAATTTGAAAAAAGAAAAAAGAAAAAAAGAAAGGACTGTATTATTAATAGCAAACTCCAGGATGATGGATGAAAAGAACAACAATATCCTTTAATCATAAAGCACTAACATTCCAGCAGTGCTGGTAAGTGACTGGAGCAGTGAAACCATTTGAGACTTAAACAGATGGATTAGGAAAGGTTCCACTGTGGGTTCCTGGACAGATTTCAAAACAGCAGCCTGGTTAACTAATGCATAAAAAGCAAGTGATTCTTCCAATCAATAAGCTTTTATGTAAGCATATTTGAGTTATAATATTTAAACACAGCAGACAAGTGGGGAATCAGGAATTCCTCATGCTGGGCTAGAAAAGCAATAAGTTTTACTTGAATCTGGAGATCTCTTTTTTCCCAGCAAACCTCAAAGATATTTATAGCTAATGTTGTCACCACATGTTCATCAATATATTAACAGCTCCTGAAGGTTTTGTGAAAATTATAGGGAGTTCCAAGTACAAAAGATGCATTTTTTAAACAAATATTTTTTGAAATACCTCTTTTAAGGAAAACTTAACCAGACTTTCACTGAATGAAGGAAACTACACATAAAATTCATCATTGACTACCTTTCCTAGTGAGCACCCTTTCCACAAACGATTAGAGGGACTACAATCAAAAGCCCAGGTCATAGGGGCTGATTCCCTTTGGCATGATAATATTTATCCTAGGTAAGAAATGGAAATGAAAAATGGTAATGGTTTTATATGGATATTTTTTACACATCTTTATTTCAAAATATCTTTTAGAGGAGGTTATAATTTTTAAGGAATTACTGGCAGTGAATACTATGTCTCTTTCTCTTAAGTGCCCAGTTGCAAATAGAAGCATGATATTTAATAAAGGTTTCTAAAAGTGACCTACCATAGATCTTTATATAAAATGGTGGTATTATTATTATTATTATTATGTCTAATAAATTCCAGTGTTCCAAGGATAGAAACAAGCACTGCAAGAGAAAATTTCATGCACAAGGGAAAATTTCAGGCTTTTGTATGATACTTGGAGTTCTAGGCCATGGTCTCTAGTACTCTGTTTATACCACAATCAAGAAACATGCAAATTTATACTGGTTACCAATATAGGCTTCCCCTTCCCATCTGAGATCTAGCTACAACGTATTTCATCTTAAATCTTACACTTATTCAGACAGGAGTTTTGCTTATTTTGCATCATGCCATATCTTTTAGGAAGCACTTTAATAGTGTTTTCTAAAGATTAACTTTTTAACATTTTGAGTTTTCACATTTTGGGGTCTCTAGTAGGTTTTCAGAAGTAGTCCTTTTGAGACTCTTCATGGCTATCACCAAATTACATCCAACTGTAAAATTCAGAACCAAGAGAACACTGTGGAAGCATACACTGATTTTGAATCCCAATGGAGTTTCAGAAAAACCCCATACATTAGTATTTGACCAAGTAATAAAGAACTTTTCAGTTTTTCAAGACATTTCAGAATCAAGTGTCTCATTTAGTTATAAATATGTCCTGCATTTTGCCAGCATACAAAGCAGTCATTACATGTGTAATATTTGTCACTGGCTTCTTGCCTGCTAGAAACCAGGTTGTAATTGCACATTTTGATATTTCAAGGACTTTGCTCTGGCCTGAAGTATCAGACTGCTGTGGTGCTAGGACTTTCCATCAAGGAGTTTGGGCTCCATGACCTGTGGGGTTGCTGGCTTTCCTGGCTCCCCTTTACATTGCCAGCCAGGACGTCTGCTTCATACATGTGTACGTCTGAATACATGTATATATTTGCCTCGAGGTTTACAATGCAAATGTTCTTCATAAATTGAAAAAAGATACTGGGGGGGAAAGTGCCTACAGCCCTAAAACAGTAAGTTTATTAGTCTGCACTATAAGAAGAGTATCTTTCAGTCCCTAGGGTACGACCCTCACAGGACTAAATGTCATTCATTGACAGAGTGACTAAACAGTTGACAGAAGCTTGTAGTAAACCTGTAGTATTCAGTAAAATCCTCTGAAAATAGTAGAGAGTTCCTTCCAATTTTCTGAATGGGGTCTTCCTCTTTCTGAGACTAAAATCCTCTTTTTCCTTCTCAGTCTACATACTAGTTGTAAGTGCAAAGTCTTTCTTATTTTTTCCTCTTTACTAGTCTGAATTTCAGGCTGAAAGAAGTGGAATAGGATGAAGAGCTTTATAAGAAGTCCTGATCTTGCCTTTCCTCTGGGCCAGTTTGTCTCTACCTCAATCCCCACCATCAGCACACACTGTGTATAGTGTTTGGAGAAATGGCAGCATAAATTCTCTCTGCTTTTTCCAGTTATTCAAATTCTGTGACATTTTGTGATGATCTGAGGGCATGTTTACAAGCAGTAAAAATATACTGATGTCATGAATAGACTAGAACCCAGATGCTATGATTCAACTTCAGCTGCCAATTACTGCTATTTTGAATACAAACAAATCTGAAAGTAAAAACAACAAATTAAGGATATTAAATATGTTAAGCAGATTTTGAAGTATTACCCTATTTCTACTTTAAGGGGAACTAAAAATTCAGAAAAAGGAATAGAGTTCTTGCCCACAATTAAAACAGTAAATAGTAAATATATTCCATGTAGCTCTTAGGAGTTCGGTCCCCCACCGTTATCTGTGGGATGCTTCACACTGCCACAGTAGGGCAGTTCAACATTTCAACCTCTTACTGGAAAAATTAACCTGTTTTTTCTAATACGTTGTCAACTCTGTTCACAGAAGCCCACATTGCATGAAATTCACAGGCCCCCACAGAGATAAAATAATTCTCCTTTTGGTGCACCACTGAGGAATGCTAAAAATAGTTGAACATGCCAGGGAAAAAAACCTCCTTTGGGGACTGCAGTGTTTTTTCCTCACTGAAAAGAAAAAAAAGTGGATAAGCATATATGTGTACAATTAGATCCAATTTCTGTATACTACATCAAGTAGTTAGTCTACATTCTGGAGATTCCTGAATCTCCCACCTATCTAATCATTATACTTCGTCTGTATTCCAAATGTAGAAGAACAGTGTATTAATCTCAATTGCTGAATAACTAATAGCCACTGTTGCTTCCATTTACTGTGAAAGCATCTTAAATATTAACACATGAAAAAAAGCATATAATTTTGTTTAATATATAGATATATGTGCACATATCTAAGTGAAGATGCACTTACACACAGATACGTGTGTGCAAAATTGTTTGCTGTGGAAACAAAAATCCTCATTGCCATCTATACCTTGTTGTCTGACTTCAGATTTATTTAAGTGGAGTCTTGCAGCACTGGCGTAATGCTTACATGGAGAGGTTGGATTGACTTGAACCCAAGTCACTAGGAGGACAAAGGCTTTTCATTAAAACCTTGCTGATTAGCCCTAAAAATGACACTGATGACCTTGGAGACAGCACTAGTTTTCTGCACTAGAAGCATGGAAGATATGAAACTGTTAAAGTCCTGATGTGCATATATACACAGATATCAACACTTTGATCTGCTCTGCTCTCTTCTGAGTTGTTTTTAGGAATATTTTTAAGAAAGATGTATCAGCAGTAAGACCAGTTATAGTACATTTCATCTTGAAATCTTCTACAATATATGTGAAAGGCATGGAATCACACTTTTATAAACAGCAATACAAACTTATCAGAAGTTGAATAAAGGACATGTATGTTCATTACTGGCTGTGGTGAATTTCTTTTCGGATGCTATGTGTTTCAACAGCACTTTATTCCTGTCTATATGCCTCTCTGAGTGGAAACAGTTTTATTAGATGCTGTGGCAGCCTTCAGATTATATTCACACAAATAAACAAGGTATTACTTGGTGCCAAACATTAGTATGGGTACTGAACAATCATCATTAAAGCAGTCAACATGAAGCATTTAGAAACGGTTAACACTCCAAAGCATTAGGTAGATATAGGTTTTTTTATTGTCTAAAAAATAAAAGAGGTTTTAAAAATGCTTTTCATCTACCTACAGAATTTTTTTTCTATTTAATGAACGTATTCTGCTTATACATAAGATACCATCAACTCATCCTTAAAAAAAGGGGATATGTAAGAATGGAAATGTTAAAGTGTCCTTTTACCATTGATATTAAATATTACCCCGAATTAAAAATAAATATAAATGACAACCCCTGTCAGATATTACATCTATATGTAGCACACTTTTTAACATTCACTATATATGAGTAATCATGTTTTTATTAATGCAAATGTTCCTGTAAGGAAGCACCTGTAGTGAACATGGTCTTGTAATGAGATACATAGGTCATATCATGGAGAATGACTGTAAAATTTAGCCACTTGATGCACTTGCAGGTGTGAAACATCTCAAAGGCTCTGTTCTGATTAAATGAATTTCCAATTCTGTGACAAGAATTAACATGCCCTGTGCAGGACTGGGTGCTGAACACGCAAAGATATTTATAAATTCCTCTTGATGCTCTTAATATTAGGATAATCAGTTTGCTCTTTCCATTTGTAATATTTATTTCATGTAGTACAAGAGATTGCCATTTCAAACTATCTGTGTTTCCCTGGCTTCAGGAAAAAAACCTTTGGAATTTTTAGTACATCTATCCCCTAGTTGCTGTCTTCACTGTTATCTCTAAATCATGAAGTGCAGGACAACACAATGCCAGACAGTTTTGTGCTTTCCACATTCTTTGTATAAGGTCCTGTTTTTCGTTTTCTTTTTTGTTTTTTTTTTTAATTTTCACACCAAAGTCAACTTTACCTCAGAGGAGAGGTTTCAATATCATGCCTGCCTCTGTCCCCAACAGACCAGTGGCCAACAGAGGGACATGCTACTTACAGCCTCTGCCGTCCATCCTCCAGGGCTTAGCAGACCTTCATCTCCTGGCAGACCTACCACTTGGATCCAGAGCAAGTCTCAAGCTACTGCATTTGTTGCAAGATGCCTTCACTCTGTCTCAGTGCTCCACTTTTCTACATCTCAATCTGACTCATATAAAGAGCCTTAGAGTTACTCAAGTCTAAATGACATTCCTAATCCACCAGTAGTTAGAGCTGAACCATGGCTCAAGGCTTTCCTTATCCCATAGTCCAAAATGAAGCTTGGTATCTCTCTCAGAAGAGCCCAGGCTTTATCTGGGCCATCAAGTCAGCCATGAAACCATGCAAGTTAATTGGAAGCATTAAACTGAGAAGGATTCTTAATCAAGCCATGACCACTATTAGCAACTGAGTACTGGGGTAAAGGTGGATAATAATTTTTTACTATACGTAATGATTGTCTTAAATTTGCACATTAGGCAAATCCTCAAACAGTGCACGGGGTCACTAGAAATCATACTCTGAGGTTCAGCAGTTGCACAAATACACAGAGAGCTTACGTGAACCAGAGAAATGAAACCTGTCCAAGATCCTAAAAGCTCCCAAACCGACAGGCAGCTTTAATGTGAGCAACTGTAAGATGATTTATTTTTTTTTTCAGATCAAATACACAAAGTTCTGGATGTAATTCTGTTAAGCAGTTTTACATCTTGCCACTAGGACTTTTTTTTTTTTTTTTCCTCTGTGCTAAGCTTTAATATCCTTTAAAATGCATTAATGTGTCCCTGGAACAGACGCTTAGAGACTCCTGCACGCTTTGAATATTTCCACTTTAAAGAGGGCTTTCAGTACTTACTGAGACTCTATGTACCACCTCATTGGCACCAGACCTTGTAAAACACTAAGGAAAACGGCTCCCTGCCCAAAACATGTCTGACAAGAAAAATCTTGCTTCAGGTCATCCCATAGTTAAGGAAAACAAAAAAGTGGGACCATATAAAGCACCTCTTGGAGATTTATGCAAACATTTGTTTCCATTTCAGTTAACTCCATCTCAGAGGCTTGCATTTGAATTTCAGGTCCTAGCAGCTCCTGTATGCCAAAGAGAAGCCAGGGCAAAACCAGGAAACTCCAACCAGATTCTTTCAAAAATCTCAGTGTTTCCTTGCCTTCTTTTTGTCTTTAAATGCTATAAAGCAGCTGAATATAATGGTAGGAGTTCATCTATTAGAAGGGTTAATTTCAGACAAATAAGATATGACTTTTAGTAAAAAGTTCAACATGAAGTGTCTACACTCCATGTCTGTGAATAAACCTGAGTTCTAACAAGCCTCCTGTAGTTTTTATTGCAAAGAACTTTCATATGAAATATCTAAATAAGACTGCATGCTACCACCTTATAATGATTCTTATTAGACAGGAAGGGCTGAAGGAAATGTCGCTGTAATACTATTTTGTAAAAAATCTATTTATTTTATAATTTGATCCTCCAGACATCTCTCAATGCTTAGTTGAGTAACTTTGGTTAGACACCCCAGTGCTTCTCTACTGGGTTTTATCTTGAAAAGACACAATGGAAGAAAGTCTTGAAAACTAGTCCTGCATGCAGCAGCAAATATCTTCTAGTGCTCTGATCATATTGCAGTACTAGCATGCAACTACAGGATTATCCCATTCTCTGCATGGATCTCAAGTGCACTTTCAAAATGAGTTCTTTCTTTCCTATCAGAACAGAAGCTGCTTGGTAAATGCCTTTTACAGATCTACTGGCATTCATGCTTTTTAAATAATAACTTTATGGACATCCAGATAATGAAATGGAGTTAATGAGAAAATGTAACTGACTATCTACTTACTTGTGGGTCTGAGGAAGGCTTCAACAAGAAGCTGGCAAAATGAAAATGTGGTGTGCAGGAAGCACGTGAGGATTGATTTGCTATGGAAACCTGACAAAACTCAGTGGGGAATTTTGTAGTTTGATGAAAACAAAAATTAAAGCTAATTATAACAAACAAAATTATAGTAGTGTAAATAAACCACAAAGCCACCACAGTATGCAGGCTAAAGTGCAATAAGAGGCATATCATCCCTTTAAGTTGAATAAACCTATCCCAAAGAGAGAGGGAAAAACATGCATGCACAGACTCTGAGTTGCAAAATCTGTTTTTTTCTAAGGGATAGGACTTTCTAAGAAGTTTTGTAAAGTGCACCTAAACGTGCATTAGTACCTGGCATGAAGAACAAAGAGAAGGAATTTGAGGTGTGCATGCAGTTGCAGGGCTAGGAACTTACTGGGATCACATGGATGTTGTGGGATAGCTTCCAGAACTGCAGTGTTGCAATAGGTGGATACCGGATATTCAGAGGGGATAGGCTAGGACGGAAAGGAGGAAGAGTTTGGCTGTATGTGAAAGCAGCAGAGATGCCTGGAGCTCTGCCTAGGGGTGAATGATGAGCCAGCTGAGACTTTGTGGGTCAAGAATATTGTGCAGGCAGACACAAGCAATGTTGCAGTGAGTGCCTGTTGCCCTCACTACAGTGTGGTGTAGTTTGGTGAATCCCTATGACTGAAGAGAAAAGCAGAGAAATCAAGGACATGGGACTTTGCATTCTGTGCTGACCACATAAAAATGCTCAAAGTGAGGACTCTACAGAAAAGTGCTAAGGACAAAGACTTCTGCTTAATAGTTTGTGCTGTGTCAGAGGCAAGTCAAAGGAGCTTATACAGTAACTAAAGATAAAGCAACACTAGAAAGGAAGAGCAGAGCTGGAAGTTTGTAGTGTATATTGCCAATAAGTCAACGTATTAAGGAAATGCAGCCATAAATTTCCTAGAGAAAAACATACTTTTTCTATTAGTTAAATTATGTTCCATGTTTTCTGGTAACATCTATTTTAAACTACACTGTGCTGTAAAGGCAAGATTTTAAAATGGTCTAAATTAGTCTATGGTGATTACCCACATTGTGCAACTTACTACTGTTTTATTAATGCAAGATTAAAGATAATACTTTACTGGAAGAGATAACAGCAGAATTAACCTCTATTTACCTTGACATAATAAAGATTTAATAAAACATGGGAAAATGTCAATGAACAGCATAATTATTCTAACATGAAATTTAAATGTAACTTAATTCTGTATTCTGCATATTTAATGCTTTAAGATTAGTCATCATTGTTCTTTTCTCCCTCTTACAATGCATACTTAAAAATATTTGAAGCAGACTCAGACAACTTGCTTATTAAATGTATACTAATTTATTTTCGGTTTCAGAAACATTAAATCTAAAACCCCTTCTCTTTTTTTAAAGATATTCACCAAACCTCTACAACCAGTATATCTCCATATCTCGCCCTTGTCCAAATTTTTTACGATTGAATCAAAGAAGATCCTTGCAGTTTTATTATATCAGACAGGCATCAAAGGGGCAGAACACATAGGAATGAAAAATAACACAGCTGCACTTTGCAATGGAGTATTCTGTATCTGGCCGTGTTTTGTTGTTCATGTAATACTTTTCAATAAACAAAGATGTCAATCAACTTTCTTTGCAGCACATCACATTTCAGATTTAAACCACTTCAGACACAGAGCTGCCCCAAGCTCACACATTTAACAGATAAAAATTCAGCTTTCTGTCAAGGCAGAATACAGTATTGATTGTAGACTGTATTTAGGCTGGTGTCTGTTGGAGCTATATTACTTTCAAACTCATACAAAGTCCACTATGGAGACATAATATAAAAAATGTTTCGTTTCTAGTGTAATTTTTTAAAACTTTCTACATTGATTAGTGGCAATTTCTAAATAAATGACAAAAAATATATATAAAAAAATAAAAAATAAAAAAAGCAGCCAGGGTTAGAGTCTATCCAGAAATCAGTGATGAGGGAAGTTACAAAAACACGATAGTAATCATGAAAACTTTGATCACTTGATTTGATTCTAGTGCTTTGTAAATTAGCATAATTATTCAAACATGCTTCATTAAAAATCACGACTGTACAAGTCCTTCAGTTTAATGATCCAAGAACATACAGAATGAGCTAAGCTTTAAATAAATACATCAACTT
This sequence comes from Sturnus vulgaris, assembly GCF_052056855.1. Taxonomy (NCBI): domain Eukaryota; kingdom Metazoa; phylum Chordata; class Aves; order Passeriformes; family Sturnidae; genus Sturnus; species Sturnus vulgaris. Next base: position 75,803,243 of record NC_142245.1, read on the forward strand.
TGTACTAGATGGCCATGTCAGAGACTGGCAGGTTATTTATTTTAAATAAAATACTGAATGCTTTCTCGTTCCTTGCACAGTGTAGGAGACTGATGACTTGCTAAAAGGTGCAGAATGTTAGCTAGTGTATCTTACTGTTTATCCTCACATCCACCTGTACTTCTCCTGGGAACACATAAGGTTGGATATCATGTCACTCCTAAGCTACTGGGAGATTGGCATAAAATCCCAGTAAATCTCCAACTAATTACATTTGAACTGTAGGTGTCACAGTTGATTTTGACCTTTAAAGTTTGGCAGAAGTTTAACAGTCTTTACGGTGGCCCCACACTTGGCAATACTTTTTCTGTCAAAATTTAAAGAAATGAATAGGCTGCAAAATTAAATATGCATAAAAAAGTAAACAAAATATCCTGCTTATTAATATATAATGTCCCAGAAAAATCAAAGAAATACACTTATCCATGGCAACCAAAATCCTTGAGAATGTGCTGACATTCTCCTAAAACTGTAGCTGACAAAACACCAGTTGGCATCATTGGAGGGTTAAGAGAAATTTAACAAATTTGACAGAGGAAAGGGAAAACAAAATCCAAGTTAAGTTGTCACTCTCTGCTTAATTCCATATATACGTTTATCTTGAGATATAGCAGGGCAGCTCTTGTGAGTGGCTGTGAGTGAGGTTCCTGTTAGATTGTTACTCTTAATCTGACTGTTTAGTTTGGGACTTTGCTTTTCTAAGTATTGGATAATTGGTTATCAACATTTTATTCACCCACAACAATTATCTCTGCAGAAGTATGAGCTTACAGCCTCACTGCCCCAAAATCAAAAATCCAATCCTCCACCCTCCTCAAAAACACCCAAACAACAACAACAAAACCCACAGCTGGTTGCCCAGAAAAATACTGCATTAAATCTCTCCCTGCTGGCTTTCCAGCCATGATTGCAAATGCCCTAGTGTCCAGACTGTGAACATCCCAGCTGTCATCCAGGGACTTTTGAAAACCAAAACAAAGCCATGTGGCAGCAATACTAATAGCTGTCACAGACACCTTTATGGAACCATGGAATTGTAGAATGGTTTTGGTTGTACGGGTACCTTGAACATCATCAACTTCCAACCCCCCTCCTGTGGGCAGGGACACCTCCAACTAGACCAGGTTGTTCAGTTCCACCACATCCAATCTGCCCTCTTTTATTTTTAAAATTCAAACAGAAATTTGCAAGCAAGGAAATTAAGAATATTAACACTTTCTACATTTAAAAAGTTGTCCTTGTGGGTCCATAAACGTTGATTTAAATGAAAATACTGAAATACTTTTGAGGGAAAAGGGAATGACTTCTGAGAGGGTTAATAATTTCTTATCGTGCCTGCAAATCATTGTTTCTGAAAATTCTACATAGATTTTTTTTCATACAATTTTGAATTAAGCATGTCTTAATCCAGATTTGAATCTCAGTGATAGATTACTAAAATCATGTATTTCATTCTGTCTATGTGTTGTTAGCTATTATTTGCAGAGAGGCAGGTTTTTAAAAATTCTTGAACTAAAGGTTTTCTTTCAGCATCAAGGATTTTGTAGTTTAGGGGAAAAAAGACACAGTAGGTTATTGGAAACTCACAAATTATATGGGAGACAGGAGTCTACAAATAATCTTGCACATTCTAGTATTGTTTGTTGCTCCTTAGGGAAAACTTCATGTTTATCAGGTCACTAATAAAAAGAATTGGAGAATAAAAGATTGAGTTTACTTTGTTTCACAAAGAGAGGGTAAAAACACTTAAGAGTTGCAAATAAGGGAAATTAATTTCAAAGGACAGGTCAAAAATAAGAAAGAACATCTCTAAACTTATTTATCTGTTGAGGGCTAGCTATGCTAATTATTTCACAATTCCAGCTACTCTGTGGGGTTGGCCACAAGAATTTACTGCACAAGACAGGACTGGCATTCTCTGGAGACATCCCAGTGCTATGTACACTCTACTCTTTTTAAAGCAGGCTACCCAAGCATTCTTCCTCCCATTGGAATGTGCAAAATAATAAGAAATGAAAATGTTGATTACATTTCTTTCCTGCTCCATGCTGTAATTTCCAATTCCTTCTTTTCCTGGCCTCAAGAATGATCAAGCACTAAAACATCACATGGTAATGCAGAGGATTAGAGCATTTCCCACCACCCTGCCCCTACCCAATTAACCTCTTTTAATTAATATTTCTGCTGTGTTGCTTAATTTACACTTCTTATTCTGGCTTTTCATGGCTTCTTTTTCTCACATTTTGAAGACACACAGGTAAAATTTGTCAGTAAGTCTTTGAAAACCAATACTTTTGTAATAAAAATTTTTAGATTATAATGGTAATTCTGCCATGAATTTAGTGTAAAGACACACATGACATAATCAGTGGAGAAATTCATAATGAAGAGCTTAAATTCAGTGGCATGCATCCATACACTTAGTTTATTTAGGGAGATCCTATTGGGAACACTATCACAGGGCTACAAAAGAAATAAAAAAGCCCCTATAAAATTTAGAAGTCTTTCTATCATAGCAATGTGAGAAGTTTTTCAGTTTTAGTCTTTGGGCAAATTTTTTTTATGGTATTGCAATAATACTTTTTTCTGGTGACCACAGGGACAACATTTTTGTTCATGCAGGAACCCTAGATCAAATGATAGCTAAGAGACTATTTTAAATTTATGTAGCCTCAATTTTCAGCCTACAGGTTATTCAACCTCAACATTTCATTAATGAAACGCTGTCAATATTTCCCTGATATTGCCACAGGTTGACATATGGCATTATTCCAGTGTAAGATTTTCACACATTAGTGACTGGAAAATCAAGAATATTCCCCAAGACACCTGAGGTATGATTAATTCTCTAATAGTCTTTCTGTATCAGCTTGAGAGGAAGAGAGAGATCTTCCAGGGAGGAAAGAAAGTGGCAACACTAGAAAGAAGACAGCCTTGGCTTCTTGCCTGAAGCACTGACTTGGCCAGCTGCCCCACATGACAACTTTTGCCATCCTGAAGCCCAAATAAGATGCCAGCAGCAAGGCAACAGCTTGTAATGTACCTTGAGCAGAAATAAGGGCAACATTATTCCATGAAACCATCCGAGAGAGAGAGGAGTTAGTGCTGAGGGTAAAATAAAGGTGAACATGTTCTATCTGTTCGGTTAGGGATGGGAGTCTGTCACCATTTTTGAAGGTTAAAGCAAAGTTAGGAGAAAAAAACAGTGCTGAAGAGTTGATAGAGGAAGCAGATGCTCAGGGATGTCCTTCGCTAAGTTGAGTATTAAGGCCAACTTTCACATGTATGAAATTAAGAAAGCTGAACAGATTTGGCATCTCAATAGGTCCAGGTCTGCCCCTCATCAGGTATGCACGGACATCCTTAGAAAAGGAGGAATAGTTTTCGTGAGATTGTCATTACTGAGACACTCAAACCCTCCAGTCTAGAGTATCTATTTTTTTCCTAAAGTAACTGCCTTTTAATAGCATAAAACACATCAACAGCACATGAACTGGAAGGCTGAAGAACAATTAAACCACTTTCAGGACCAAGCTTCACAAACAAACCCTCGTTTCCCATTTTCCCACATTGCTTTGTATTTTTGAGGCATCTGCAATCAATGAGCTAAATGGCTGAAACAATCAAAACACGAAATTTGTAAAATCATTTTCTTGCTGGCTAAGCATGTGTCAAGCAGCACTGCTATGAAAAGCAACAGTTGCTTTTTAAGCCCTAAAATTTGTAATGGAATTTGTACTGAACTGAAATTTGTACTGGAAATGCTGGCAAGGCCAGTAGCCAGCGCAGATTTAGCAGTATTGCTACAACAAACATAAAGTAAAGCAGTACTGATCTCACACACAAATTAGACTGTCTAATGTACAAAAGTCCACTGTCTCCTTCTAACATGAACTTCGTTATCAGAAAGTTGGTTTGGATTGCTAAGCATAGGAATGATGAAAATGAATGCCAAAGACCGCTCATCCAACACATTAATTTCCAGTTTCAGGGAGATAGGATGTGCACAGCAAGACAGGCAGAGACAGACACAGAGAAAGGAGTCCAGTGTTATAAATATACAACATATATTTAACTCATCACATCTCTTATTCTATTTTTCAGTTGTTGACAATGTGATATAGGCAATGTTTTTATACCCTGTGTATCTATATATAAGTTTCTCTTAGTGCAAGTTACCCTTGCTGCAGAACAAATCTTTGTTTGTTAAGGGAAGTACAGCTTTGTTCCTTTCTGTAGTGTTTTTCCCATTCACTGTGGGCTCAAGATTGCTGAGCCGGGGAAGAACAGAAACCAATGCCCTTAAGTGCAGAATAATGACAAAGAGACAGAATGGAAACCCAGATCTTTGTAAGTGGAAAAGCCTGCTCTGGAAAAGAAGGTGTGTTGTGGTTTAATAGCTGTCGACTAAGTCCCACGCAGCCACTCACTCACTCCCACTGCAGCAGGGATGGGGGAGACAATCAGAAGAATAAAAATAAGAAAACCCTTGTTTTGAGCTGAAAACAGTTAAATGAGTAAAGCAAAAGCCATGCACACAAGCAGAGCAAAAAAGGGAATTCATTCACTTCTCCCATGGGCAGGCAGGTGTTCAATCATTCCCAGGAAATCAGGGCTCCATTACACTCAGTGGTGACTTAGGATGGCAAACACCATCACTCTCAATGTCCATCCCCTTCCTTCTTCTTCTCTCAGCTTTATATGCTGAGCATGATGCCTTATGGAGTGGAATGTCTCTTTGGTCAGTGGGGGTCAGCTGTCCCAGCTGCATCCCCTCCCAACTCTTTTTGACCCCCAGTCTACTCATTGTTGGATTGGGGTGAGAGGCAGAAAATGCCTTGACTCCATGTAAGCACTGCTCAGCAGTAATGAAAACATCCCTGCATTAACACCGCTGTTTCCAGCACAAATCCAAAACATTGCCCCTGATAGCTACTGTGGAGAAAATTGACACTATCCCAGCCAAAACCAGTGCAAAGTGTCTAGGATCAGCCTTTATAGACCTTAAGGTCACTCTGGTGAAAATAAAAGTTATTCTAAGTGCTTCTTGTCAGCAGTGACGCAAACCAGAAAGACATGCACATTAGAAGAGACCATTTCATTGCATATAATGGATATGCCAAATTTCAGAAGTAGCTTTTGAATGAGAATAGTTGGAGAAGTTATCCCAGAGGCTCAGTTGCACATCAAGTGAAAGGCCATCCTCTCCCCTCACCAATCTGCCAACACTTGAAAAGAAGAGGCTTGTGAGGTGTTCCTGGCCATGCTGGGTCATAACATGATGGGAAACCAGAATAGCATGAGAAAAACCTGGCAGAAGCTGCACACTTGTGGCGTACACCAAGAACAGAAACACGTTCTCTAGGGTTCAGGAAAAAATGATCCTTAGGTTCTAAAAGCCAGTGCAGTTTTGCTTGTCTCTTGAATGATGCCATTCAGGGTGCATTTAAGCCAAAAACAATCAGTAAAACTAGTATTTGACTAAAATAAAATCTTGCAGTGCATACACAAATACAATTAATACCTCAATGCATAAATCCATTGAAGTTGTAAGAATTTTACCAATGTATTTCTCAAGAAGTATTTTTTTTGTGCAATGACTGAGTGGATGCAAAACATTTTGTTCTTTCCAAATGAGCACCCAGGGTATTTCCTCTTCGAGGTTAGAGGCCTAGCTGTCTCATCAAAACAACATTTTTCATGGTTTCTGCTTGTACTTTCCAGCAGTGTTCTGATATAATAAAAGTATAGCATTTTTTGTCATAGCACTTATTCATCCAGATTCAATTCAGTACATACACTTTGCTGGCGATAACAGAGATCAGAGAAAAAGATTGCCTAACCATATTCCTATTTGTCAAAGGAGATGATATTTCTTTTTAAAGAAAATTTAAAAATAGATTTTAATTTCTTTCCTCTCATTTTGACCACCATCAGAAATGACAACCAAGATAGAAGCATAAGCTTCAAAATTCAGGTTTGGTCTGAGCCCATATTCAAAGTTTTGAGATACTTCAGGATGCTAATTTCAGGATTTTGATTTCTATCTTTGCAGAGTTAGAAACCATATTTTGCAGATGTAGGAATGAGGCCAAACTCCAAACCCCCCATGGTCCTTTACATTCAGGGTGATTGGGCAGATCCACAATCAAAACTTTCTGTAAAATTGCATGTAACTCCGTGGCCAGTGTGATAGTGTAACTGAATAATGTTCATAATTGATGCTGCCTAGTAACCAAACTGCCTCCAGCTTTTCAGATCAACAGAAAAGTTTCAGGATCTGAGCTATTCTGAAAAGAAGAGCATCCAACCAATCTATAAAGTTCCTATTGGTCTTTAAAGCAGAAAACATCATGAGTGGATTGTTAGATGAATTTAGCAGCAGGGAAGCCTGCAGCTCATCAGCTTTCTCTTCCTCAAAAGTACTTATTGCAGTCAAGAGGAATTATTGCTGGGGTTCTCCAAGCATGGTGATGTTTTTGTTATAATAAAAAACTCTGAACAATTCAATTGCACCCCCCACACCCAATTATCCTTTTAGTTTCTTTACTGCAATGATTCACTCTTTATGATATGTAAGATTTATACTTTGATTGCCAAACTACAATGAACGGAAAGAGACCAACAAAATAATGGCTAGTATTACTTGCCAAATGGACAAAGCAAACCTGAGCGAGGCACACAGACTGCATGAACTGCTTTTCTTCACATACTTGCTTCTTCATGGGAACAGCTTTCCTTATGGAAGCTTTTTCATTTGCTTACAATGACCATAAAATCTTCATTACAAATTCATATTTTGCTTTGAAAGAAAAAGACTTTTGCAGAAATGCTGGTCATGCTGTTATCAACAGGACTCTTCTCTTTAGCTCAGGAGTGTCTCAGCAGTTGCAATACTTTCACAAGAGTTTTCTCAATAAGCTCCAAATAAAGAAAGAGGCCTGAATATAATCTGAAGGCAGAGCTTTCAGAAGTCCTACCCTGCGTGTGAGCACACTTAGGGGTGGATGATCTATGCCCCTGGGAGGAAATGCTAGTGTTTCCTTACCAACATTGTGGATCTTCCATCAAGCTTGGACGAAAAAACTCCTAGCCTCTGCTGAGTATCTCTCTTTCATTCCCAGCCAATACGTGGTGTAGAAGGAGAGATTTCCACCAGTGCCGGCACACCACCAGCAGTGTTAGTGTATACAGACAGTTTTCACCTTGTTAGTAACTATTGTCACAATCAGTCTTCCCTACACATCCAGCAGGAAATATCTGGCCATCAGCACTGCTGAGCAGCACCATAAAGTAATGAATTGACATAATGATCAGTAATGGAAGGCAAATGGCTGTATCTATATCTATAAGCAACAGAGAAACAGAAGCATGACACTTCAAAATTAAAATATTCCTTCCTTTTTTTCATTATTAAGTATCTGAGAAAGCTAGATAAGAAAAGCAACTTTTAAGTAAAATCCAAAAATGGTCATTTCAGCAGAAACAATTGACAGTACAAGAAATAATCACACTTCACCTCACTGTTGATTTGATTCTTGAATGTGCTTGGTGTGTAAAATAATGCAAGCCTATAATAACAGAAGACAGGTAAAAAGATTTCCATTTTCTGTTTTACTAGTCCCTGTCTGGAAGACTAAAAAGATATTTCTGACCTCTAGATATATTTTTTATTTACAACCTACAAAACAGATACAATAGAACAGAATCAAACTGTGACATTTAATTAATATTTGTAAAGCAATAGGACATCAGTAGACAATAAGAATTATATATTTGCCAAGTACACATTTTGTTCTCCACAAAATACATCTGTCAATATTTGAAGGAAATGCAAGATGTCTTTTATTCTGCTCTTGGAATGAACCTATTTCCCTTTATAAAATGTGTTCCATTTTACAGCAATCTTCAGAGATTGGTTCCCCCTATCTTCTTGCTGATTAATGCCTGAAAAATGCTTCTGTGTTTAAAAAAGTGGCACAAATGGGGTGAAGACTGCCCTGAAAATAATCACTTGACAGGCATGTTATTCACATGATACTGATGAAGCCCAGTGTTGTTTTCCTTGGGGTAAAAGGAGCTTCTTCCCTTACCATACAAATAGCATAAAATATGCAAATGAATCTTGCATTCAACAAGTCAAGTATTTTGCATGTTTAATTTACAAGTTAACAAAATTCAAACCATTTTAAAAGCTACAAGCATACCATAAAATAAAAGATATAGCACATGGCAGAAGCTGTACTTTTGCTCATTGATAAATTATTTTCTAGAATTCACATTAACAACCACATTACTGAAGTGCTCTCTAGCCTGCCAGTGTTACAGTTCAAGGTAATATGTGACAGATTTGAACATTCTTAAGGAAGAAAATCTCCAGAGTGTGTAGATGGCAGCTTTGCTCACTGGGAGATTACAGTGGCTTTTATATCAGTTACAAACCTGCAGTTACACTGATAACTTCAAAAGTGGAATATTATATATCATGCTAAAATTCTCCACCAGCCCATTATGTCCTTTCTTTGTTTCTTCTGTGCTTGCTTTCCCCCCCGCTTTTTTTTTTTCTTCATTTAGCTATTGCTGGCTTGCCAGAGATCTTGAACTTGAGAAAGGTTAGACATCACAATGCTGAAGCAGTTTGTGAGCATCAGCAGATTTAGCTTGTAATTTCATTGATCTATGTGGGCTTGCTGTTTGCAAACCAGCTGCTGCACTGTTTCCCCACAGCTACTGATCTGAGTAGCATTGATTTTTTCCCTTACATTAACATAGCATTACTTCTTTAATGGGCATTAAATGACTGGATGTAAATACAAACAGGGCTTCAACAACAAAAGAGGGGGGAAAAAAGCATTGGTTCTTTTTATTTAAAGAACTCTATTAATATTTTTCAGGGAAAAAAATTAAAAGCATGAGTTATTGATCAAGATAAATGCTATTTTTAGTGTTGTAATTTCCCCACATTTCTTTTGCCAAGAAATAATCTTTTTCCCTCACTGTGTTTACTCATAGTCCAAAATGTTGCATTTACAAAGACTGCCTTTTTGCCTCAGCAAAAACGGTAAAATAGATTTTTTTAAGAACCATCATAGAAAGCAACACTAAAGCATCTTCATTGTGCTTATTCTAAAACTAGAATAACCCATTTCAGTTTTGAAGGAGATATCATCAGTTAACTCTCATTATTTAACTATTTAAAAAAAATTAATGGACTTCAGTTTAGACAGTGGATGTGAAATCTGCAGCACACCATGAACAGAGTCTCTCACATATAATATACTTAATATTAAGTCATAGTCTTCCCATATGCTACTTTAGTCCTTTAATGGGTGGTGTTTTACACAATCTTACAGATTCAAAACTCAATGCAGTGTAGAAAAGAGAGTAGGGAAAAAAGTAAAGGAAATTATAAAACCCTGACCAAACACAAACCCCAATCCCCAGAGGCAATTTGCTCAGTCACTTATGAATTAACACAATCCGGGAAGGTGATAGCCAGCAGAGATATCCATACCAGAAGGAGATGCAGGACTGAATGTTGTTCCTACTGACACTTCATGAAGAAGAGACAGGATTGAGAGTGCTGGGAAGTAACAGGCAAGAACTCCCAAAGAACACCAGTGGTGGGTTACAACCTTCTGGGCTGCAGATGACAGTGAGCAGCAGGGTCAGTGCTGTAATTAAGAGCGCCTCAAAAACACAGTCACTCCAGCAAGATCTAACAAGAATGGGATTTACTTTTAAGTATTTATGAAGCAGGATTTTTATCTTTTATGATAAACATAGCTCTTGTTCTGGCCATGCAGCCTGATTGCCCTGAGGAAAAGGTCCAGTGACCTGGCAGATGGGAATTCCTCATTCTTGTAACTCTGACTGCTCCCATACCTAGAGAGAGCAAATCATTCCACATGGGCACTACAGGTTTATCTATTGTATCCTTACTCATAGAGCAGATAAATTATTCACAGTAGAATATAATCATGTAAAATATGGTGCTGGAACTGAAAATAACCCCTAAAACGAGTACCAAAATTTATACTTATCCAAGGTAAAATATATGTGTTGTCAGTCCAACCAATCTCACAGTCTTCTTGACTTGACTAGCTAATATTAATGCCAGTTGTAGCAGATATAATTTCCAAATCATTAAATAATAATATTAAGTAACACTGTCTCCAGTGTAAACTATTAGAGCATCCTACTATTAACCTCTTTACACTTATAGAAGTCTTTCAGTACTAGTTTTTCTCCATCATTTACTCAGTTTTTAGTCTGCTGTGAGATTTTACCCCTTACCTCAGTTATATTTTTCCCTTAATAGTCTTTTGTGAAGGATCATATCAGGAATTTTTTGAAAATCCAAAAAAATTATGTTTACCAGGTCACCCTTATCATCTAATGTATTAACTTTTGCAAGGCACTTTAGCAGGTTAAAGAACTATGCTTTCCCTCTACCAACGTTGTGCAGGTTTGACCCTATTAGGTTATATTTATCCATATACTGAACTATTCTATCCTTAATTAGACTCTCAACCAGTTTCCCCAGAAGCAAGGTGGAGCTCAATGGTCTTAATTCCCAGGATCTCTTTTTGGTCCTGTTTTAACAACAGACACCAGATCAGAAATTTTCCAGCCATCAGCAATCTACATTATCTTCCTGTAAGTGTCTCTTCTATTCTGATGTATAGTCTGCTCTCTGCATTAAATTATTTTCCATTTTTACATGAGTCCACCAAATTACTCAGCACTTCCCTTGAAAAAGACTACAAATTTCACTAGTGCTGCTCTGCCTATTACATATATATATATTTAGCGCAATATATAATAAAGAACAAGGTGAAATTATAGAACTGTTTTTCCATGGTGAGTATGTAAATATAGTTTTAGTTTGATATTTTTTGTTGGTTTTAATTATTTTCCCTCTACAAATACTCAGATGAGCAACTATTCACTTCTTCCTTCAAAGTCATAAAATCAGTTTTGAGGGATTTTGGGGTTTTCTTTTTTTGTGGATAGACATGGACCATCAATCTCAATGGATTATTTTCTACCTTAGTTTTGAGCATTCTTCTTGGACAAAGAGTGGAAAGGAAGGATCAAACTCTAACACCACCATACATAACAACTAGCCACACTCACCAGCCAATACCAATACCAATACCAGGAGTTATTAAAACTGGATTTCATATGAATCCGACAAATGACAGAAAGAAAGAGATTGTGAAAAGGGGTAGATTTGTATTCTGGTCTTGTAGAAGATGTTCTCGGTCTATGCTTTAGGTACACAGGTCTTAATGATCAGGAAATATTGTTGAACACGATTTTTAGTGAAAAAGCATTGAAAATTCCCACTGAAATGTGTACATGGCTAAGTAAAGGTCAGTAAGCTATTGAGTAAACCTGAAGTGCTCACATTAGAGGATTAGAAACTAAGAATTTTCAGCATTCAGTGAAGTCAGTGGATTTTCCTCTAGAATTTGAGACTTACTGTCCCTAGCAGTCAGATCGGAGTTTGAATGGATGAGAAAATTGAAAAGGAACTTTTAGTGAAAATTATGGGTTTGGTTATGAGCCAATATAAAGCCAATATAAAGTCACCAAGTATGAAAGCCCAGGTTTCAAACTATGTCTTGCTTCTACAACAAAACCCAAAGCACATTATCTGCACCTGGGTTTGAATTTCATTGCAAAAATATCACATCACTCTAACTGTAATTATTAAGGCACATTACTGCTGCCTTTGTTTTCCCTTCAGATAGAAGTTTCAGTTTCATCTGTGTTCAGAGATTCTATGTGCTGCACTGTTAAGCACAGATTTCTGCTTAAATTATAATTCTATCAGCTTTAACATATGAAAATAGAACACATTTTAATGTGTGTGTTGAACATTAAATCATTTTTGCTTCAGGGAAACTCTGGTAAACAGTAACTGTCAAAAATTATAATGACACAAAACTAAAATAATAGAAAAATAGTCTGTAACAACAGCTCTTCTAATCATGTTAACAGAAGTTCAGCTCTACATCTTCTAACTATTCCTTTACAGAGGGCAGGAAGGTTGAGTAAGAAAAGCTCAGGTACACAAATTTACACCATTGAACAAGAAATGCTGTAAATTATCTTTGCTACCATTCTTTGCTTGCTCACTGTGAAGTGCACACCAATCACTGTAGGAAAAATGGGACCAAATTAATATATGTATATTTTTGTTGTTACAACAATTAGATTTTCATTCAGAAATTTTAATATTTTTTACATATAAATACTGGAAAATATAAGAATATAATTTAATCCCTGTAAACTGGACTAACTTCTGGAAGTCTGCATTAAGTGAGAAAGAAGCTGATCCAAAGAAATTAAACCACAGCAGAAATATTGACAGGCAGATAGATTGAATTACATGAATATGAGATACATACAGACTTGGAGCAGCTCTGCTTAGATCAATGTCAAATGAATTTCAAGATTACCTTAGTTTGTCTTTTATGGCTCGTTTTATTTTAGATTTTAATTTGAATTAGTAGTATGAAATAAAATCACTATTTATTAACTTTCACTTACAAACAAAAAACATCTAACCAGTAAAAGCTTATCTGAAGTTAAAACCTTCCATTTTATGGAGGCCAGGTAACAATGCAGTTTACTTCTTTCATAACACAAATTATTCAAAAGCAAGAAGTAAAAACTGATCCTTAAATGTTTCCACCTATTAATGTGACATGTAACCGATGTACAGAGGCTGTATGTGTACGGTGAGGTTGTATTGCCCCCTATAGTCACTCTGTGTCATCTGGGAGGGGAGTAGGAAGAGAAAGGGAAGAGTGGGAGAAATTGCCAAAACTACTACACCCTTGGTTTGGAATCATACTTTGGAAAGGGCATGGTGAGGGAACAACGGGCAAACCTTAACAGTGGCATGCAATTCAGGAATTTGAATGCACTATTCTCCAAGCACTTAGAGATGAAATGAAATGTACCCTCAAATTCAGCTTAGAAGACCTCTGCAGCCGCTGTGGTCTGGCTGTGGTTTTGGTACATTTGCTGAATGCTGGTATCTGTGCCCTGGCACTGCCCCAGGGTGCCAGGGTGCCTGCCCTGTGCACTCAGATGCAGGAGGTGGTTGACTTTGGCTCACCAGCAAAGGCAGGAGATCCCACAGGTGATATCTCTTTTCCTCTCAACGGGCACATCTTTGGTGACTGAACATAACAGGGCCATTTAACTCCAAGACACAAAGAACTCTAAAGTTATGCCCAAACTGTGGAGTAAATTGTGGAGTACAGAGACTGCCTGCCCTTTGAAGCAGCTTCAGCACAGAGAACAGAAAGAGAGAGAAAAGACTCTGATAAAGGTTCCTCTTCAGCAGTGGGAGCAAATGCAAGGAGCACAGACCGTTTGTTCATGCTGCCCATGGACACTGAGGTTGCTGCTCTTTCAGGTCTGTGAGCCTGGGTGGAACAGAATATTTCCCAAATCTCTTTAGAACAGTATGTTAGTCTTTGCCACCAGGACAATGTCAAAACTGCATTCCTGGTCTTAGATTTTTCCAGTCAAGCACATCTTTCTTAACTCTGCTGTCAACTGAAAATTGTTATCATTCCATAAAATTAATTAAACCTCAACTGCTATCTTACTACTGCTCTCTTATGAACATAATTATGCACAGTATTCAGTATATCTTTTAATAGGCACAGACACAATGTAACAAAAAGCAATAAATTCTTTGGGATCTCTTAAAAATATCTAATCAACCACTGGTGCTAGTGTGCCAACTTTATCGAAATGGCAAATATTCAATAAACTCAAGATCAATACCATCCTATACACTGTTATCATTATTTTTCTTATTTCTGGGGACACCTTTTCTACTACCATAATTCCAGGCACACCTTTAGCTAGAAAAAGTTAGTGCTGCTCCTAAGAGGTGATAGCTCTCATTTTTGAGTCTCTTACCTCTTTCCCTCTTTTGGCACAAACCTGTTCGTAGTGACACAAGGGACTGACTGGAGAACTTATGCAGCTGAAGTCCTATGCTTTTTTCTTGCCATATTATTTTTAGTTTGGGTCAGTTGTTGAGGCTCACCATGTAGCAGCACAACGACTTGCACAAAGGATAGAAGAAAAATGAATAGTAACAGAAAGTTATGGTAATGACCTAATTTTATAGAAGTGGTATCTTGTGCCAATTGGAGGGGTTTTTTTGTATCTATGCTTTCAAGAATATGACTTGTCCTTAAAATGTCCTTATATTTCATTTGGTCTTATAAAAAATATTAGGAGTGTTCCCATCTATATTCTCTGTCTAGACAGAAACTATAGTCCTGCAAAGTGGAGCTGAACAACTTGTTCAGTTTTTGTGAATATAAGCCCAGGCATAGTCCCATATTAAATCTTTATTTTACTATGATGACTAGAGACTCAATAATGACTAAGCTACTGATGAGATGTGATTGCTGCTTACCCAGCAGATCAATACTGTCTCACTGCCTCCTGATGTGGAGGGGTGTATCCTGATAGTATTCAAATCTTTGATTACCTTACTCTTAACTGCAAGCTCTCTGAAGCAGGATCAGTTTTTTCTTCTATTAATCCTGTAGCCAGCATGAATTCTGCAGCTCATGAAGGCATAAAGTTAAGCAGAAATATCTTCAAAAATAGACCCCCTAAAATTGTCCAGCATTCACCAGAGGTTTCTAATCTAGTTTTCTCACCTAGAAAACTGACCTTATTCTTGTGTTTTTTAGTCTCTTATTTTACTTTTCTTCCATCTTACCTATACTGAAGTACTGTTGCTTACTAGATATCATGGTCTAGTAATTCCGTTAGCATAAACTTCTAATATTTAGGAATTCAGGCTATGCTATTATCTTTGCCCTCTATTTTCTCTCAGATATGATTCTACACAAACATACATACACTCATTCAGCTATTTCACTGATTAGTGGGAAATTCTGTAAGAGTGATTGTTGCTCATCCATTATCTGTTTTCTTTTTGTCTAAATTGCATCAAACATTTTTCTTCAACTGATCATGTCCAAAGGACATACAAACAATATGTTCTGCTACTCAGGAAAATGGGACACTTTCATGGTGCTAGCAGCATTCTGTGCCTTCATGCTAAAGAACCAGAAATCACCGTGTGACACGAGTCTGGCCCCATAAATGTGTAACCAACATTCAGCTGCAGTGCACTACCTAACTGGTGCAGAAGACAACGAGACATTTGGGGAAGCAACATTTCTAAATGCCAAACATACAGAGATGAGCCACTAAATCTTATGAATTATCCATGCAGAGCAGACAGAACATTTGTTTTCAAGGTCAAATGAGAAAGATCCCCTGACCTGTGTGGTAAACTGCACGTTAATACATTTATCCATCTTTGGAATGTAAGGGACAAAGTCAACACAGAGAGAAATGAAGCAGTGGGGTAAGTCTGTCAAGCTACCAAAATCATTATGCCATCTGTTTTACTGGCATTTTTTATGTCTGTGCAGGGCATACCCAATGAAAAATAGACCTCTTATTCAAATTTGAGTTTCTTCCAAACTAGAATGCAGTATCAAATATATTTACATTCTTTGGATAACTCTTAATTGATTTTGTTTTATGTACAGCTTTTTTCATATTCATTTAGTCACCTCAGTCACCTCATAACTAATGCAACAAAAAGTAAAACAAATGAATACTAAATTTCTTAAAGGGAAATTGCTATAGTGTCCCTTAAATTCTTCTGCACTTTTCCCAGCCTTCATCAGGCGGGATACTGAACTGGCATGATCCTATCAAAACAGTGTGGTTTTTATGGCTGTCAACACTAACATTTAAAGGATAGTAATTCAGAAAAGCGAGGTGGTCAATTGATTCCTCCTGAATGCTTGGGACAAACAACACTCAAGTTTGGTTACTATCCTGATGGGCTGTTGAAAAACAGCTCCTTGACGGTTCAAGAGAAGGCAATTGTACTACCAGGGAGCAGCCTAGAGAATGAATACTGACTGGAAATGTCAAGTTTAAACTCTCTAATAGTGCAAAGTATCTCAAAAGTTAATCCAAATCCATCCTAAAGCCCTTTACATTAGCAGAATAGGGCAAAAAGGTCTTATTGGGACTGAAAGAAACACAGTTTCTCTTGCTTTACTCTTGCTTTGCCAGGAAGAATAAATGACTTGGCTCTTTACAGGCCACTGTCCCTGCCTTGCATTTCATCAGCCCCATCATAGGAAAGTCTGAATTTCTGACTATTCCTACTAGCCATTTTTCTTCCTCCTGCAGTCCCAGTGTAAGAGGCAAATTCACCTTTTCCATTCCTCCCACTACAGTATTTCAAAATCTGAGCTGGACCATGCACTCCTGTTAGAGGATTCTACCCAGCAATATAAAGGCTATGACATATGGTATACACAATGTAGAGGTCTATATACATTACAGTTTTTCTTAATCACTGGAATAACATTAGATAAAAATAATTTTGAACATTTGCCTCTCTGATGACTGTAGAGTGGTAGGATCTTGCAACAAATATTTCAGAGTATTCATCACTGTGCTTTTCTGTGCTCTAAATAGGCAGTTAGTTTAATTTCTTATATATCCATGTCATTTTTCTTTCATATTAATATTCTCATATGACAAGTACATTACTTAAAACTGCTGAATTGATTTTCGAGAGGAATCTTAGTTTACATAAATTGTCACATTTCACAAAATTTAAAAAAAAAAAGCCAGATTCAGTTCCATCTCTTGTAAGGAGCACTGAGAAGTACAGTAAAGGAGGAAAAAAAAATTTAAGCTAGCAGAACCAATCATATTGTTTTTACAAGCAGCTGTGAAAAGATAGTCACTAAAAAGACTGATCAAGAAAAAAATCTAGCAGCGTAATATATTTTCTCCTCTGGCTGATTCAAGTTTAGAAACTGAGCACACCCTTTAGAGAAATTTAAACTAAGATAACTGGACTTGTTTTACCACAGGTACAGCATCTCTAGAACCAGTGAAAGATGTCAGTGGTGTGTCTGTCCTGGAGACATTTTCATTCTGGGGACACACATCAGAGAAAGAGAAGCACAAAGTATAACACAACTGATCCAAATTTGTCTAAACTGAAGTATCTACTGAGAGTTTTAGATATACTCAGCACTTTATTGCTGCCTGCAACCAGACTCTACTCATGCAACAGGTTCTGACCCTGTCCTTTCTGGGTCAGAACGATGTGATGTGACTGCAGTAAAATATTTCCTTTTTGTTTCCTATATTGCCCTAGCTGAATCGCCACTAATGTTTACTTCATTGTGAAATCAGCTTTTATTTTATTTTGCCTTTAAATATTGCGTTTCATTCTGATCTCTCCTTTCTTCTCCTTCCCTTCCCTTCCCTTCCCTTCAGTTGCCACTGTCCTATGTCTAACTGCAGTAAAGTATATACTTTAATTTTATGAAGAAATGAATACAGAAATATCCTAATATTCCAACACTTACCTATAACTCTGGGACATCAGCACATGATTGTATTATACAGTGTGCCCATGCCCTGTAAAGCAGTCCAGTTGCTCTTTATTGTGTAGTTCAGCTCTCTTATCTGTTGTGTTTTGTTTGGTCTGATATGATAGTGCAGAATAATAAGAGCATTAAAATTGCATGATCACAGTATTGGAAAAATACCACTGCTGTTGGTCAAGTACTAATGAAAAATGAATGCAATTCCTCACCAAATTTGGACGGCCATTTTAAAAGCAGTCATCTAAAACCAGGCAGTGTTTAGAAATGCATGACTACAATGTTTACCCATGAAGAAAACAGTGTTTCTTTATAATTCCAAAGAACCATATGTCTCCTTTAGTGGATCATACCAGTTTCTTTCGTGGAGGCTAGTAAGGGTCATTAAACACCAATGGGTCTCTGAGTCCTTCTTCAGAGTCAATGACATTGTAGGCTTCACCAGGGATCTCATTTTACTTCTGTACAAGATCTTCAGGGCAAGGGAGGCAAATGAACTATGAAAAACATAATCACCGTTTTTACTGTCACTTTTTTCATCATAAAAATTCCATTTATTTAAATTCCATTAAAAAACACATTTGCCTTCTGAAAGCATAAATATACATTTTTGTCGTAATTTTTCATTTTCTAAAAGAGTTTTTATCATTATTTTGGGGAAAAATATAAAAATTCTTCCTAATATTGCACAAGTTGTTATACAAAGTTTGGGACAAAGCAAGTAATTAACAAAGTAAATTCCTCTAGAATAGTTTCTCAGAGGTGACAGGAAAATATTTCTCAAGCACATGAGGAATTAGCAGTCTAACATTCTTTTTCAGAAGTTACTTCAGCACCAAGGTTCAGCTTTTCAAAAGTACCTGGGCCTTCAACTCACATTTTTAATTTAAGAGAGTTAGACACTCAAAACCTATGAGGATCTAGAATTCAGGATGAAAAGCCTTATAGAAAGTCAAGGGGATTTGAGTTATCAAAGGCCAGATTTTTTAAAAAGTATTTGAGGAACTAAGAGGCAGAGATAGGTGCCTAGCTGATTTTTTTTCAAAGTAGAGCGAAGAAGGGTTAAGTCCCTGACACTCCCTGAGATTAGTGTGTTCTTAGAAAGTGCTAACTACACCTTTGGATCTAAATACCTTTTAAAAAATTTTCCTTGAACTGGTTTTGAAAGTGGTTTTATCATCTGAATGCAAAGATTTATCCTATGCTTAATTCCTGACCTCACAAAGATTGCCATAGACCTGCTTTACACAGCCATTTTTGTGTCATAATCTTGATGGAAATGGACAGAATTAAAAAACAAAATCTCATTTGAACAAAATTTAGTTGGCATTTGGATCCAGAAGTTCATAAATTTTGAGAGCTGAAAATAACAGGGAGTTCTGCTCCAATGTGATCATACTTGGAAGAGCTGTTAGACCCTGAGCATGTTCAGCTTCAAGAATTCATCCTGTATATGCTAAGCAGCCCACAGCACCAGCATGTCTGCATGAAATCATACTGTTAGCAGTGCCACAGTCTCACAATATGAATGACTAACTTCCTTTCACCGTGTTTGCCACAGCTGGGAAGAAGATGAGGGGTACAATGTACAAGGAATTTCAATACAATGCAAATCTGGCAAGATGCAGTCTCAGATTTTGATTTCTCAGGAAGCATAATTTTTTTCTGGTTGCATTATACCATGGTTATCTGCAGCTCTATTTTTTTAGCCAATTTATTTCTTGATTTTATAATTTTCTCATATAATTTTCTTATCTAAATATAAATTTCCCTGTAAGAGTTCTCAGTATTCACCCTTTAAAATGAATCCACTCTTTAGTACTGAAGACATTAGTTCCTTCTTGAGTCGTGTCTGATTTTTTTTCTGTACTGACTGGCTTCTTAACACAGTGCCTGATGGTAAGCTTTGTCAAGAGATGCTGAGATATAAAGAACAACAGGTTACCTCATAATCTCTTCTTGTTAATGCTTGTTCTGGAGAGCACCTGCTGTCTTTAAAAGAGATTTGAGTGACCCAAGATTAAGAAGTCTCCCTACAACAATTACTGTTCTTATCACTGAAGAATACTCATACCAATGTGACATCTTCCTGATGGTTTCAAATTCACAGACTGAGGCAGAGATAAGAGTCAAAGAACCACACAGTGTGCAATTATAAGTAGACATCAAACCAGTCCAGTACAATTCCATTTTGGAGAAGAGTAACACTATTAGGCTAATTGATTTCTGCCTGGAAAATAGCTATTAGGAAAAAACACCCTCTGATTTCATTTAAAGAAATTTTAAAATGCAGTGGTGCCTAGAGTATTTCTAATCCCCTTTCTGGATCAGCCTTACTGGGCAAATAGCATAAGGGGCACAGGGAAACTAAATGGATCACACAACCTAACATCAGAAGTGATTCAGAGAAGACATTAAATCTTGAGAGTACAACAGACTATTCCTTGCTACCTCTTTGGTTTGAAATACACAAAAGTATGGGCTTCTGTTCTACTGAAGTCAAATTTGTGATATAAATAAAGGATTACCTGCCATGACACCCATCATACTATGTCCCTTGCTTCTCAAAACATTTTTATAACCCTGTTTAACCACTGAGCTCCTATCACGATCACATGTGCATTGACAGAATTTGTTAAAGTTGTTTTTTTGAAACATTATCAAAAGTAATCAATATTTCGAAAATTGATATGGGAGGATGACATTTTCAAGAAGATTCTACCCATTGTACCCACTGAATCCACCCATCTTTGCTTCTTTTCAGCACTCTAGGTACAGAAATAGGACATGAACTATAATTGTATAATCCTCTTCCTCCCTCAACTCAGGATCTTAGAAATGATGTCTTTAAGAAATACAGAAAAAAAGAAAACCAAACCTATATATCAAAAAGTACTCTTTCATACTAACTAAGAACATTAACTTGCTGGGAACGCTCCTTTCTCAATTCTGAGGGCATGTTGAGGTCTCCAGATGACCAGTCTTCTAGGTTAGAGCAGTAATGTCTACACCATCTAATTCGTTTACATGTTATATGAAGCGAAATGGAATTGACCTAATTTTATTTCCAAGCAAAGAAAAATCAGCTAGCAAAACTCATAGACTGGTTAGAAACAGAAATTAATTATTTCAAATCAGATGCAAATGATAGGTTTGCCAGAAGAAATAAGTAACACAAGGCAACAGTGAGAAAGGGCAATTGAAGATTGGCATCCCGGATTCTCCGTGATGGAAAGCCAAGATGACAGTCTGGTACAGCTGAAGAAAGTTTTGGTTGTCCCAAGTCAAGGAAGCAAAATGATCTGACATTGATTTACTTTTGCTTGGCTCTGTTTAGGATACCTCCAGTGAAAAAGAATACAGTTCACTGCTTATAACATCTCTATTTAAAAATGCATTAGAATATTTTTGCTAATAATATTTTTGCTATTTTCATGCTAATAATAAAACTTGAAGGATAATCTCAATATAACTTCAGAGTACATTTTCACAGCTGTCTTCCTGACTGTAGAACACCTGATATCCATTGATTATATCCTCAATGGTAAGAAAAAGAGCACAAACAGCAACCAAATTAATTAGTAAGCTGCAGCATGCTGCCAAAAGCAGGGATGGCTAAACGTTCACTTTATTGGGGTCTATGCATCTACCATGACAATGAACATTATGTTTCCAGCACTGCAGAAATTGTGTCAGCTACACTGAAATCCCCAGTGATATATGGTGATCTACTGAAACAGACAGAGACAAGAAAGTAGACTTCTGTTTGTAGGGATTGGACGCAGAAATCCAGACTCTTCCAGTGATCCATAGCCCAGTTATTATACAACAAACCCCACTGGCTCCTTCACAGCTTGCTCAGCTGTTGTGCCACTATGTAGTTAAGAAGTCTTTAATCTTCAGGCTGACATAGGCGCAATGAGTCTACAGACTAAAATTTCATACACAATTTGGCTGAGAGCTAATTACTGCCTGTTATTCCAGCTACTTTCCTCTGAGTGGAAGAGTGGGGGGACAAAATCAAATGCACTGCTTTTACTGCCTCATTCCTTGTGCTGTGAACTGCAACTGTGAAAACAGTACAAAAATAAAGCTATTTCTATGTTTCAAGAGTATGAAAGATTGTCAGATAGTCATAAAATGCTGCTGGTCAAGATGTATCCCTCAAGATATGGGCTTAATTTACTCCAGATTAAAATTCTATTCTCCAGGTTCCAGTTGAGGAAATATTTTTACAATCATTTCCTGTGAAATGTGCATTTTCAGATCTAAGCAACAGTCCCTAAAATGGGACTTTGTGATACTGGAAATGAGTCCACTAAAGGTAATTAGGATACAAAGCTTTATGCTCTTGTGTGTAACTCTTGAACTCCAGTGGGACTGTTCAGATTGTGCAAAGTGAGAAACATGAATGAGTATTTGCAGGATGAGGGACTTAGCATAACATCACTAATACCATCACAATGTGCTATTTAAAATTCAAACAAGCATAAAGATTATTCTAAGTGAAAACTGTTGTTCATTAAGTATAATGGATCAAACAGAATGAAGCAAATAAGACAAGGGAACCAGAAAAAAACAACAGTAAAATCAAAGCATGCAGACATGTATATAGCATGGTTTACCAAAGGTAAAAGAAAATACAAACAAGCAAGGAGATAATGTGTTTCAAAATTCAATAGTCATGGAGAAAACATGAATTAATAAGGAAAATTATGTCTTCAAAAAGTAGTATTTGTGATGTACAAGATATTTAAGCCAAATTCATACATATATATGTTTTTTAAATGGCAAATCACAGCTTTCAACAACAAAAAGCTTTTTCATAATCAGAGAATGGTATAAGAAATGTTCTCAATGAAACAGTTGCACTGTCTTCTGTCACAATATCCTTTGATGAAAAATTGTGCTTCAAAGCGAGAGCCAAGTTAGTTCAGATTCTTATTCTGAATTCCCCCATAGGAATCCATACCTTTCTTTTTCTTCTGACTGTAGGTAGACCCTGAGGAGTTAGGAGCCCATGAATAAAGCCCACCTTTTCCAACTTCTTTCCTATGTAATATTTTTCTGTATAATGCAGCTATTTATTGGACACTGATTTAAGTACTTCCATATATTTATTTATTTCAATTTGGAAAAGGACAACCATTTTGGCATATTTTTTCAGGTAAACAGTGGGTTTCAGCATATCTCATCATGCATTCATCTTCACCACTATTTCTTTAAAAAAATAAAAAACTATAGCTTTTGCAGGAGATTTCATTTATTTCCAGATAATCCATTAACAGTTCTTCCACACTGTACACTTGAAAACTGCTTTGCATCTGTATGCTATTTCCTCCCCAGTTTTTATTCTCACTGTCTGACTAAATCAACTGAACTCAGTCCAAACAATTTTCTAAAGGATGTTGAATTATAAAATAAACTCATTTGTGCATCATAGGAAACTTATCCTATGAGAGCCTCCTTTACACATCAGCCTCACCTTTTCCAACCTTAAAAAATATCTTTGGAATCAGATTTGCAGTTATATGAGTTGCATATACTTTTGATATTCAACTAGTTACAATTTTGCTGCCTATCTCACCATAGTTTTAGGTAACTTACAAATTTCAGAAAGGTCAGATTCACTAGAAAGCAAGTAGATAAGAAGATAAGAACATAATCATGCTGCTCTAAAAGTCCATTTTGTAGCTATACCATTAAAGTTATCTGAATTCTCACTGCCTTCTCTCAGGAAGAACATGAGTGACAGTATTGAGAAGACACTACGTCCTGAGCACTATTTCTGAGCTAGGGTCACTTTGGAATAGCTCTGATTTTCAGAGCAGAATGCCAGAGCTCTGGCAGAGACACACCGTTGAGCTACCAGAACCCTTGGTCTGACTCAGCACAGCAGCTCCCATGTGTTTTAATAAATGAAGCTGGTCTCCAGAAATGACCAGAAGAAACTTCCTATTCATTTATCACATTGCTTCCTCACATGCATTCAGCTTCATTCTTGAGGCAGTGGCCAGCCATGGCTGACTGGGCCCCTGGCTATTCTAAATTATACCAGGGCTAAGAACACTGTAAATCAGGCAGGAAACTTTAAAGCCACCTTTGGCCACAACGACCATCAATCCTTTCTCCCTATTAGTCACAACTGGAATCCAGCCCAAATGTCTGCAGTCTTAAGCAAGATACCATCTCTTCTGATATGAGTCTGAGTTTCCCTCAGACTTAAACTAGTCCAGTGACAAAACAGCTTTCCTCTCCCACAAGCTATGGAGGTGAGAAAAAAAAGGGAGAAACAGGAGGTTTTCCATAAAAGAGAATTTATATGCAAAAACTGTGCTCCTGTTACAACCAGCAGTCTACAGTAGAATATTTTTAGGATACTGATAATTCTGGCTTAGTTCCACAAAATAAACGGTAGAGCTGCCTCAATTTAATTACCACCCCATGAAGAAATCTGACAGCTCCAATGCAGTGCTTAGTAAGCATTTTACCTCAGACAGCTTGAAGATGTATTGTAGAACTGAAATTACAATACATACCATGACTTGTTCTGTCATCCTACTTTGGGAATGCAGCATGCATGTCTCTATAATGAGCTGTCTGATATTCACCCACTTCACCTGTAGCAAACAGGAGTAAAACATTAAGTAACCATAAGTTGGCATATTAGTTGAATGCAAACTAAGATACTTATTTTTGGCAGATGGCTTCAGATTATTCTAACTAGCTATACAAGTTCAATACATAATTTACTTATATTTACATTTTGAAAACATTTCAATATTTCTAAATTATTAATTATTACAAGCTGGGGAAAAAAAAAACTCAAGCCAAAACCAAACAACCCAGAAACTCTGTTCTCTTCTCCTTCCTACATTTCTGCTTACAAAATTCCTGGAAAGTATTTTAGGGACATAATTCCTACTATGTCTAGCACATGATAAAATATGAATAACTTAAGAACACATATGTGCTTCCTACTAAGAAAATTAACTCTGCAAGAAAAACTTTTCTCTGCTACAATCAAAAACTAAAGAAGAAAAACAACATATTAAAACCAAAAAGTAATAAGACACTTTTTTAAGCTTATACTAATTCTGTTTTGCCTTATTTGGTAAATAAAAGTTTTTATGCTTAAAAGTATATGCTAGTCTGCACTTCTGTATCACGAAATTATGTACCTTTATTAAAAACCTAAACAAGGGATTCATCTTTTGATTGAAATTTATTTATTCATATGAAGTCTTACAGAGAAAATTGAGAAGCTTTACTTTCTATTTAATTATGCCATTACATCACAATTGGACTGTGCCACCCTTCCTCTGGCTAAGCAATTTTTAGGAAGTGTGTGGAAAAGCAGTTAAGCCCAGACTAAATATTAAAACACCCACCTCAAGGAACTATTCATATTTATAAGAAGGCCCACCTAAAGCATCCAAAAATCAATTCTTTTTCACTTAATTAATCACTGACTTAACACCACTGTGATTTAAGTGTCATAGACTGAATAATGCTTAATGCCATCTCAGAAGCCAGGAATTGTGGAAAAGAACTGAGATGATTCTTCTGTTTCCTGCTTGGATTCTAAGAAAAAGTCATTGCAATAAACACAGGTACAAAAAAAAGTTTCAGATTATATTAGAAACCTTGGAGTCCACATCATACTACTATGACACTATACAGTACCAGGATTACAATCAGTGCTCATGAGTTTAGGAAATTATTTGGAAAGTAATTTAAAATTTAGGATTGGAATATCTTTATAAGCAGCAAAATACCAACAATTTGTGATATGATATGTTCATTTCCACTTGGTCTTCCTTTTTCTGTTTACTGCACCTATGTTTGTTTAAGACAGCACCACTTTCCTTGAGATTGTCTCCAAACAAGTAATCAGATACTCAAAAATAATTGTGCAGATCATACACCAGAAAAAATTTCTAGCATTGTATACTTAGCTGTTTCTGAAGACCAACCCCTCTCTAAGACAGCTCAGGTTAAGAACCTAAAAGCCAAAAGGTCAAGAATCCTAAAATGTTGAACTCAAACAAGGCAAGCTAGATTGATTACACAAAAAAACTGATGCCTAAACGTCATAAGATGATCAATCCATTTAAAATTTCAACTATACTTGAGAAAATCACTTGCTATTTGATTTTTTTTATTATTTTTTTTAAAATAAGTGGAAACATCTGCAAGACAAAATATAGTTTTGATTTGCCAAATGTTGGCTCCCTTACAAACCCTGTGTACAATTAATTGGATTTGCATCTTACCCATTATTTTGTGTATGAACTGTTTTTCGAACATTATTTTCTTTCTCTTACACAATTTATTGCTCTTTCAAAAATAGAAATGTTCCATCACCTTTCTTCAGGCTGACAGGGTTACAGAAAACAGAAGTACCTCAGGATTCTGAAAGCACTTCCCAGTCACTATTACTTGAGTTTGAGTACAAGAGTTTTAACTCTCAAAGAGGCATGATGTCCAAAAAGAAACAATACTGTGAAAAAAGATGAAAAATTTTAGATTACTTTCACAGGCTCTTATTCCACAATGGAGAAAATATCCACATTGTAGCCAGGTTTCTTTGAAAAGAATATTTTCCTTTTATACAGAGATAAAAAGCAAAGCTTTCAGGTCAGATGCTATAGGGGAAAAGAGCTAATGTCTCCCTGCTTTGATGTTACAAGTAGTGCCTCGTTACAGAAGTGTATTAGAGCTACCAGTAAACTGAGATGGCATATTTAATAACCAGTTTCAGTATGGGTGGCATATGGATCATTCTGTACATAACACAGCAAGCAGTCATATGCATTACCAACAATACACAGACCTTTAACATGTTTACATTTCTTTAAAATATGGCATAGCTAAAAGGTAATTTTTGATTTATAGATCCTGTAGGAAGACTTCTTAAAGGTGTATCTGTAACAACTATGGACAGCAAACTAGGATTAAGAGTTCCTCTCTGGGTGACAAGTAGCACATATAATGGGGTTTGTGCTGGTGTGTAATATCTGGAAACAGCACTTTTCAGTCTGTGAGTACTCAACACAACAGTGATTAATGATATTTGGTGCCTCATTGGCTTTTGAAGCTGAAGGACTGCAGGTTCGAGCAACCAGCCCAAAACAGCGTGGTCTGGTGCACTTGTCTTCTACAGATTCCTGGGAGCTGAAGGACCAAATGCACCAGTTTGTATTGGTCCTAATGCATCAGTGCCTCTAATGGAGCAATTTACCTATTAACTTTTGGAACAGCATATCTCAAAATCAGAATATGCTAGAAGGGCATCAATAAATATTACCTTCAAAATCAACCAGAATTATTAATTAAACTTTCAGTGTTATGTAGCACCAAGCTGTATAACAGTAAGAAATACCCTTAGGGGAAAAATAAACAAACCACAAATATTTTTTACTTACTTTTTTTTGTACCCATGTAAATTGAAAATTGGTAGGACTACTAATTCTCAAATTATCAAAAGTAATATTTATTCTCTTAAGTATTTTATGTCCTCCAACAGACCACTACATACCATAAAGCATAATTTCTGATTGAGTTTTCTATAATTAGGGAAATTTTGTTTGTTTGGATATTATTAGTGAAATGCAAATTGCTGGGTGAGACTACTGATTATGCAAATATGAAAATTACATTAATACTATTTATATACCCTGTAGTTTGAGCATTGCTTAATAGACAGAGAGATTGTTCACCAAAATCTCTCAAAGATCTCAGGTAATCAGAAAGCTGAAATGCAATGACGCTACATTTGAACCACGGGTAGATAAACCCTAGCAACTTTACTTTTGCATACAGGAACTTCTGTAACAGCTCTAGATTTCAGCCAGAATTGAGCCACAAAAAGGATAATAGGGGTTTGTGAAGGAATTTCAGTCTATGCAGGAAAGATGGAAAAGACTCAAAAGAAATGGAAAACCAGTAAAAATTCTGGGAATGGGAAAATGAAAAGGAACATGAGTTCAGGGGAAAGCTAAGAAAAAAGGGAATAAAAAAAAAGCTAAATATATGAGGAGTGTGGATAAAGAAAGAAAACTGCAAAAAATAAAAAATGGGGAACCTTAAATAGAGAGGAACAAGGGAAATACCAGCTTCACTAAATGTTTCCTGGTACAGCAGCAAAGAAACAAATCACTCTCCCTATAGGTTCAGGTACCTGCCACAAAAAGTCCAGGAGGAGTTTTTGAGCCTGATTATTCTTAACAGATTTCCAAATTACATTTTTTGCTTTGTAAGTTTTATTTATAAAGATATTTAAGATGAATGATTCACTGGAAACATTGGAGAGCACAACGTCCTAAATAACCACAGCTTTTCTAGACTTGGTTTCCACACAGGTAAGATAGGTTTTAACTGATGATACTGACTTTCTCTCTGATGGAAGATACACCTCCAAAAGCATAGGTGTCTGAAGGGTGTTCATCTTCCTGTTCCTCCCACTGTAAATCCACTGTGCCTTCTGAGGTCGTATCAACTCTTCGCCACTTAGACATAAACATGTGCTGTAGGGAACATAGGTGCAGCAGAAAAGGCTAACAAGCCCCACTGCAATATTGTCAGAGTGTTGTAAACTGGGACCCAAACCCACAGCAGCTATAATCATCTCTCGAGGTGCCTCAGAGCTCTTGACAAGGAAAACAACAAAAAATGTAGATCTGCTTTTTCAGTGGAAGGTATGACACACAAAGATTACATTTTCTTTCTCTTAAATGATTGGAAGTGACGATGTTGTGATGGACCACGTCTCTTTTTCTGTTTCAACAACTGTTCTGGAAATCTCATATTTTCCAGACATTTATAGGCTCCCACCTTAATAACACAATTGTGAAACTCTTTAAAAACTCTCGGCTCTGATATGCCAGTTTTTCCATCCTGTCTCCACACCAATTTCTGCCTTACTGCTGAAGGCTCTGTAACGGCAGGTGAGTTCCCTAATCCCTTTTTCTTTTCAAACATTAGCGTAACTCTACTCCGTCTAGATCAGAATGCTTTTTAGATTCATTTTCTCCCCTTTCTTTTGGAGAGCTCCCATTCTAGCTCCCATAGCAGGACCAGAAGGAGCAGGTGAGGGTTTCCAGGTGGGAAGTAACCAGGGTGATTTTTGTGTGCAACTCATAGCAAGGTAGGGTGCAGCCATAGCGATCCCTAGCAGGTTGGTATGCTTCCTCCCCCCAGAACACTTCTTTTTTGCCCTTGTTTGTTCTTCAATAATGAATCACTGGGAACAAAGACCATCCAGTGCATGTGCTTAAGGAAAAAATAAACAAACAAATGAAAAATCTCTACTGCTACCAAGAAATAGTGATGAGGCTTTTCTTTAGAAAGCTATGTGACTTATAAACAATATATGACTGCCATGTGCTAAAAAGGAACAAGGTCTCTAGTGAGAAAGAAACGAAGTGTTATTCTTAAAAGACAAAGTCAGGAGATACAAAAGGGCATACATCATTTCCCTCTGAAATTGTATGATAAAATGACAGCAAAAATCAGCTTAGAAGCAATATGTGAACTAGCCTTCTGTGCCTCCTGCTCTCTTCCTTCCAAGACTAAATGGATCTGTGTCTCTCTTTTGTCACATTGTTGTAACTTTCATTCAGTCTCCCCACTTCACCTTGACCGCATCTGAACAGTGACAATATGTTTCTTGTTCTTCACACTTTTCCCAGCAAGGATCACTGACAGCCTCTTACTTTGTATTTTCTCGGCTTTTCAGGCAGGGATTTTTTTTTCCTTCTTTTTCCCCCAGCCATCATCATTGCTATTTAGAGAGAATTTGGTTCAATTTCCATTTTAAACATGAAATGTTTGAATTAGCTCATAATGTCTCCCAGCTTGCAGAGGAAAGAGCTGGTCTTTAAAAATGAAAAAATAAAGTTTCATTTTTCACAAAATAAAAAATGAAAAGCTGCAGAATAATCTTAAATCATTTTATACTGCACATAGAACTTCAAAATAATGAGAGCTCTTCAATTTGGAAATGATTGGGGTTCTAGGCATATGAATCAGAGAGAGCTGTAAAATTATTAGTACACGGCAACATCTTTCATAAGCACTTCAATTCAGAGGTGATCAAAGATTCTGGACTTGCAGAGCAATTTACTTGGCATTTGCAGGAAAGCCTCACTCTTTCAAACTGAAGCACTCTTAACACTATGAAGAACTTCAATAATTTTAAATTGGCGTGTACCATACATGCCTAGAAATCCAATTCAGGTTTTAAATAAAAACACTGTAACTTCAGAAGTATAAAGAGCCCACCCACAACAGAACAGGCATTTTAGCCTTCCCAACTCAGCTGTTATTTCTCCTATCCTAGGTTTTCTGGCCTGAGGAGTTGCCGAAAACAGAGGTGAGTGAGGGATTTTTTCTTTTTATCCTTGCCTTCTGATTATCTATGAATATTTTCCTAAACTCAGTAAACTTCTGGACAGCCTTAGTTTACAAGCTGATTTTCAAGGTGCAAATGCTAGTTTTAAAAAGTTTTAAATACTTTAAATTAAATACAGAAGGCAATGTTTAAGCCAAATCAAAGATGCAATACTTTTCCAACCAAACCTTTAATTATGATGACTTTAAGTTTGCAAATTCTATATATATATAAAATTTGGCTGAGTTTAGTCTTGCAAATAGCTTAGGTTTGCAAATAGCTGTTCTTAAGGGAAACACAGAGTACACAGAGCTTTGAAACAATATTGATAGAACAAGAAAATAAAATTCAGTCTAAATTTTAAAAATTTAATTTAAAAATGTAATTTTTAAGTCCCCTGATCAAGACAGGTCTTGTGTTGACCCAGTAGGTACTTTGCTTCCATGCAAGATATCTTGCTATGTAAAACAGACTCCTGTCACCAGCAAACTTGTGATGCCTCTCAGTTTTGCATAGCATGCAACCACCTTTCCAATCACACTGGCCAAACCAGAAACCCTTCATTGTGGGTGGTCACATAAGGGCTACAGTCTATAGAAACTCAAAGGTGTTTTCCTTATTGATACAGAGGCAGGACAGTGTGAGACATACATGAGGCAGCCAGTGATATTTGAGGTATGATGATGTTTCGACATTGAGTTCTGAAAGTATTCTATTCAGTTCTAACCAGGTGCTAGAAAGACATCAACACAAATTTGAATAGACCTTGATAATGCTGGGGACAAATGGTGCACCAGAAACAAGCAAGTGGAGGGAATCCATCAGATTAGGTAACCCCAAATATCTCCTTCAGGCTTTAAAATCACACAAAAGTCGTTTTGGTTTCATGCAGGTGATGCAGTGATGGATGGAAAAGACCCAGACAGCACAATCAACTTCTGTCACAAATGGATAAGACTTGCTGCCGTTATTTTAGATTTTACCACCTGTAAGTAGCTTCTCCCATGTACAGCATCCCAAAATAATTTTATTTGGGAGGGAACTTCTGGAAGTCATCTGGTTCAACCTCTAATTCAACAGAGAACCAGCACAGATCAGGTTGCTCAGGATTTTGTACAGTCAATATCTGAATATCTCCAAGGATGTGTTTTTATAAATCACTAATACTTCATGTTGTTCATCCGTTAACTTACAGTATCCTAAAATTAGGAAATTTGAAATTTTCTACCTGAGACATTGATAGTCAGGTCGGTTTCTAGGGATAGGACATATCTGTGGCCTACTGGACAGCCAGGGAAAGGAGCAGTCTGAGTTTTCTCAGGCTGCTCCTTTCCCTGGCTGTCCAGTATACCACACGTATCTATGAAATATTAATGTGATATAAACCAATGCAGGGGCCCTTGAATGTTTTTAGTTCTACCAGAGTTCATGTGATCTAAGATAAGAATTCTGTTCTGTTCCCCATGGGTTATAGCTTAGCCTCAAGACTTAGTGGATGTGTGACTTCGTGTGAATTTAGTGGAGACTATGATGTCTATAAACCCTTACAAAATCTCACACAAAAAAAAAGGTATTAGTAGGTTTCTACCTCAAACTATGCCAGGCTCACTGTCAGACAGCAAAAGTGCTTACAAATATCCATCATAATGTTCTCAGGCTTATAAAACTAATTTAACCCCTTGTGGTGCAGACTGACAGGAGCTAGTACTGAATGTTTTTAAAGAATGCATCCTCTTTTCCTAAAAATATAAAATGACACTAAACCTCTCCAGAATCTTTTAAATAATGAAACCTGAAGTATCTGTAACTGGACAAATGTGTGACAAAGCTTGAGGACCGAACCACAACTGTTGGACACAACATTGTATGTTTCAGATTAATCTTAATTATTTCCTACCAGATTTGACTTTCCTTTCCTACGTATGCTATATGTGAAGTATGAAAGCAAATTCGCTTTGTAAATGTTAGGATAAGAACTCTAGTCATAGCTTCAAGTGGGAAACTGTCTAAGTGTTCACTATTAGATCTAGATCCAGTCAGAAAACAATGAGACCAATAAACACATATTTCCCAATGCCTAAATTCTTCACAATTTTATCTACTGTCTTAAACGACATTTAAAAATGTTTTATTTCAGGAAAAAAACAATTTAGCTTACAATAGCATTTAACTTTGATGCTTATGCATTGAAATAAACCATATGGGAGAGAAATGTGTTCCTACCTTCCATGAAGCTGATGTTCAGCACTGTTCTGTAAGACAAGGTTGTTCAAATAAAAGAGAAAATTAGTTAATGCTACTACAACTATTTTGTGTAGTAGCGAGATGACTCCTATAATTTTTAAGCCAAAATCTCAAAATTTTCATGACATAACAAAAATCTAGAACTCTTAATCTATAGATAATATTTCACCCTCTTCAGTGTTGAGGATTATTGTTATGCTTTGAGCAGTTTAATCCAGTAATTAAGAATTCCCTTTATACACCCAGAAACTATCTGAAATCAGCTGCCTTCAGCCTCTCCAAATGCCTCAGGCTAGGAGGAAAAAAAGGTAAATAAGGTCAGAAAAAGCATATAAGCTCAATAAGCTCTAATAATAACTTCATAGATTTCCCTTTAGGATTCACCTCAACCTCTTAATATATTTTAAAAACCAGCCTGTCTAATGTCCTAAAATTTGAAAATGTGGTAACAAATTTTTTTAAATACCATTTCTCAATACTAATTTGAGAAGATTTTGGATGAAGAAGAATGGTTTTCCAAGTCAAAACCAGCAGCTTTCATTTGGTTTTGCTGTATTTTTTTTTTTAAAAAAGCACTCCTTTTGTTGTTGTTGTTGTTGTTTCCATGCTTGAGACAAAAAAAAAAAAAAAAAAAAAAGAGAATGTCTTAAAAGACTGGAAAAAAATTAAAATGAGGCTGCAGATCTTCACAATTAATTAATTTGATGAGTTGTCCCCCCACAAATAAATAGTCCTTAAGACATAAGCAATGAAAATTGTTTTCCTTTCTATGTGGAGAATGTAGTCCCCTGTTTACCTGATCCACCCATCAGATAACAAGAGAATTGTGAAGAAGGAAGGATTGTGGTTTGGTGGGACTACCTGGAGAGAACAGTTCAGAATGGGAGACGAGCTGAAAAGGGTTTTCCACATATCCCCTCGGTGCAGAGGCTGTTGAATGCTTCCTCTGCTCTCATATACCAGAGCTACAATAAAGGCATCAGCATAAACCAAGGCTTACTGTGCTGAGACTTTGTGTTTCTCTAAGGACTAAATTCATCTTGA
>NC_142245.1:76566455-76651455 GCF_052056855.1 Sturnus vulgaris
ACCCTAACCCTAACCCTAACCCAAATATCCCAAACCCTAACGGAAATAAACATAACCCAAACCATAACGCAACTAACCCTAAACCTAACACAAATCGCCACAACACTAACACAAATAGCCATAACCCTAAACCTAACCTAACTAACTCTAACCCTAACACAAACCCTAACTTTAACCCTAACCCTAACCCTAACCCTAAACCTAACCCTAACCCTAACCCTAACCCTAACCCTAACCCTAGCCCTAACCCTAAACCTAATCCTAACCGTAACCCTAACCGTAGCCCAAATAACCCTAACCCCAACCCAAATATCCCTAATCCTAACGGAAATAAACCTAATCCTAACCATAACGCAACTAACCATAACCCTAACAGAAATAGCCGTAAGAGTAACCCAAATAACCATAACACTAACGCTAGACAAACTAACTCTAACTCTAATCCTAATCCTAATCCTAACCCTAACCCTAATCCTAACCCTAACCCAAGTAACCCTAACCCTAACCCAAGTAACCATAAGCCTAACCCAAATAACCCTAACCATAACCAACTAACCCGAACCATAACGCAACAAACCCTAACCCAAACAGAAATAGCCCTAACACTAACACAAATAACTAAATCCCTAACCCTAACTTAACTAACCTTAATCCTAACCCTAGCCCTAACACTAGCCCAAATAACCCTAACACTAACCCTAACCCTAATATCCCAAACCCTAACGGAAATAAACCTAACCCTAACCAAAACGCATCTAACCATAACCCTAACAGAAATAGCCCTAACAGTAAGCCAAATAACAATAACCCTAAGCCAACTAACCATAACCATAACCCTATCCCTATCCCTAACCCTAACCCTAACCCTAACCCTAACCCTAACACTAGCCCAAATATCCCTAACCATAACCCTAACCCTACCCATAACCCGAGACCAAATAACCCAAACCCTAACCCTAACCATAACCCTAACCCTAACCCTAACACTAGCCCAAATAACCCTAACCATAACCCTAACCCGAACCCTATCCATAACCCGAGACCAAATAACCCTAACCCTAACCCTAACGCAAATATCCCTAACCCTAACGGAAATAAACCTAAACCTAACCATAAAAAAACTAACCCTAACCCAAACAGAAATAGCCATAACACTACCCAAATAACTAAATCCCTAACCCTAACTTAACTAACCTTAACCCTAACCCCAACCATAACCCTAGCCCAAATAACCCTAACGCTAACCCTAACCCAAATATCTCTAACCCTAACGGAAATAAACCTAACCCTAACCATAACGCAACTAACCATAACCCTAACGGAACTAGCCCTAACAGTAACCCAAATAACCGTAACCCTAACCCTAACCTAACTCAGATTCTAATCCTAACCCTAACCCTAACCCAAGTAACCCTAACCCTAACCCAAATAACCCTAACCACAACCAACTAACCCAAACCATAACGCAACTAACCCTACCGTAACAGAAATAGCCCTAACACTAACCCAAATAACCATAACCCTAACCCTAACCTAACTAACTCTAACCCTAACCCTAACCCTAACCCTAACCCTAACCCTAACCCTAACACAAACCCTAACCTTAACCCTAACCCTAACCCTAACCCTAACCCTAACCCTAACCCTAACCCTAGCCCTGATACTAACCCTAACCCTAACCCTAACCCTAACCCTAGCACTAACACAAACCCTAACCCTAACCCTAACCCTAGCCCTAACCCTAACCCTAACCCTAACCCAACTAACCCTAACCCTAACCCTAACCCAAATATCCCTAACCCTAACGGAAATAAACCTAACAGTAACCCAAATAACCATAACCCTAAGCTAACCCTAACCCTAACCCTAACCCTAGCCCTATCCCTAACCCTAACCGTAACCCTAGCCCAAATAACCCTAACCCTAACCCTAACCCAAATATCCCTAACCCTAACGGAAATAAACCTAACCCTAACCATAACGCAACTAACCCTAACCCAAACAGAAATAGCCTTAACACTAACCCTAGCCCTATCCCTAACCCTAACTTAACTAACCTTAACCCTAACCCCAACCCTAACCCTAGCCCAAATAACCCTAACCCTAACCCTAACCCAAATATCCCTAACCCTAACGGAAATAAACCTAACCCTAACCATAACGCAACTAACCATAACCCTAACAGAAATAGCCCTAACAGTAACCCAAATAACCATAACCCTAACGTATTTAACTCTAACTCTAATCCTAACCATAACCCTAACCCTAACCCTAACCCAAGTAACCCTAACCCTAACCCAAATAACCCTAACCATAACCAACTAACCCTAACCATAACGCAACTAACCCTACCGTAACAGAAGTAGCCCTAACACTAACCCAAATAACCATAACGCTAACCCTAACCGAACTAACTCTAACCCTAACACAAACCCTAAGCCTAAACCTAACCATAACCCGAACCCTAACCCTAAACGTAACCCTAACCCGAACCCTAGCCCAAATAACCCTAACCCTAACCCAAATAACCGTAACCCTAACGCAAATAAACCCAACCTTAACCATAACGCAACTAACCCTAACCCAAACAGAAATAGCACTAACACTAACCCAAATAACCAAAACCCCAACCCTAACCTAACTAACCCTAACCCTAACCCTAGCCGAAATAACCCTAACCCTAACCCAAATATCAATAACACTAACGTAAATAAAACTATCCCTAACCATAACGCAACTAACCATAACCCTAACAAAAATCGCCATAACACTAACCCGTATAACCATAACCCTAACCATAACCTAACTAAGTCTAACCCTAACACACATCCTAACCTTAACCCTAACCTTAACCCTAACCCTAACCCTAACCCTAAACCTAACCCTAGCCCAAAGCCTAACCCTAGCCCTGATCCTAACCCTAACCCTAACCCTAACCCTAACCCTAACCCTAACCCTAACCCTAACCCTAACCCTAACCCTAACCCTAAACCTAGCCCTAACCCTAACCCTAACCCTAACCCTAACCCTAACCTAACCCTAACCCTAAACCTAACCCTAGCCCTAAGCATAACCCTAACCCTAACCCTAACCCTAACCCTAAGCCTAGCCCTAACACAAACCCTAACCCTAACCCTAACCCTAACCCTAACCCTAACCCTAACCCTAACCCTAACCCTAACCCTAACCCTAACCCTAACCCTAACCCTAACCGAACTAACCCTAACCCTAACGCAAACAAAACATTCCCGAACCATAACGCAACTAAAATTAACCCTAACAGAAATAGCTCTAACAGTAACCCAAATAACCATAACCCTAAGCTAACCCTAACCCTAACCCTAAACCTAGCCCTATCCCTAACCCTAACCCTAACCCTAGCCCAAATAACCCTAACCCTAACCCTAACCCAAATATCCCTAACCCTAACGGAAATAAACCTAACCCTAACCATAACGCAACTAACCATAACCCTAACAGAAATAGACCAAACAGTAACCCAAACAACCATAACCCTAACCCTAACCTAACTAACTCTAACTCTAATCCTAATCCTAACCCGAACCCTAACCCTAACCCTAACCCTAACCCTAACCCTAACCCAAATATCCCTAATCCTAACGGAAATAAACCTAACCCTAACCATAACGCAACTAACCCTAACCCAAACAGAAATAGCCGTAACACTAATCCAAATAACTAAATCCCTAACCCTAACTTAACTAACCTTAACCCTAACCCCAACCCTAACCCTAGCCCAAATAACCCTAACCCTAACCCTAACCCAAATATCCCTAACACTAACGGAAATAAACCTAACCCTAACCATAACGCAACTAACCATAACCCTAACAGAAATAGCCCTAACAGTAACCCAAATAACCATAACCCTAACCCTAACCTAACTAACTCTAACCCTAACCGTAACCCTAACCCAAACCCTAACCCAAGTAACCCTAACCCTAACCCAAATAACCCTAACCCTAACGCAAATAAACCCAACTTAACCATAACGCAACTAACCCTATCCCAAACAGAAATAGCCCTAACACTAACCCAAATAACCAAATCCCTAACCCTAACAAACCTTAAACCTAACGCTAAAGCTAACCCTAACTCTAACCCTAACCCTAACCCAAGTAACCCTAACCCGAACCCAAATAACCCTAACCATAACCAACTAAACCTAACCATAACGCAACTAACCCTAACCCAGACACAAATAGCCATAACACTAACCCAAATAAACATAACCCTAACCCTAACCTAACTAACCCTAACACAAACCCTAACCCTAACCCTAACCCTAACCCTAGCCCTAACCCTAACCCTAACCCTAACCCTAACCCAAATATCCCTAACCCTAACTAAAATAAACCTAACCCTAACCATAACGCAACTAACCATAACCCTAAAAGAAATAGCCCTAACAGTAACCCAAATAACCATAACCCTAATGTATTTAACGGTAACTCTAAAGCTAACCCCAACCTTAACCCTAACCCTAACCCTAACCCTAACCCTAACCCTAACCCTAACCCTAACCCTAACCCTAACCCTAACCCTAACCCTAACCCAGGTAACCCGAACCCTAACCCAAATAAACCTAACCATAACCAACTAACCCTAACCATAACGCAACTAACCCTACCGTAACAGAAATAACCCTAACACTAACCCAAATAACCATAACCCTAACCCTAACCTAACTAACTCGAACCCTAACACAAACCCTAACCTTAACCCTAACCCTAACTCTAACCCTAACCCTAACCGTAACCCTAGCTCAAATAACCCTAACCCGAAAGCAAATAACCCTAACCCTAACGCAAATAAACCCAACCTTAACCATAACGCAGGTAACCCTAACCCAAACAGAAATAGCATATACACTAACCCAAATAACCAAAACCCCAACCCTAACCTAACTAATCCTAACCCTAACCCTAGCCGAAATAACCCTAACCCTAACTGAAATATCCCTAACCCTAACGGAAATAAACCTAACCCTAACCAACTAACCCAAACCATAACGCAACTAACCCTAACCCTAACAAAAATCGCCATAACTCTAACCCAAATAACCATAACCCTAACCCTAACCTAACTAACTCTAACCCTAACACAAACCCTAACCTTAACCCTAACCCTAACCCTAACCCTAACCCTAACCCTAACCCTAGCCCTAACCCTAACCCTAGCCCTGATCCTAACCCTAACCCTAACCCTAACCCTAACCCTAACCCTAACCCTAACCCTAACCCTAACCCTAACCCTAACCCTAGCCCTAACACAAACCCTAACCCTAACCCTAGCCCTAACCCTAACCCTAACACTAACCCTAACCCTAACCCTAACCCTAACCCTAACCCTAACAATAGCCCTAACCCTAACCCTAACCCTAGCCATGATCCTAACCCTAACCCTAACCCTAACCCTAACCCTAGCCCTAACACAAACCCTAACCCTAACCCTAACCCTAGCCCTAACCATAACACTAACACTAACCCTAGCCCAAATAACCCTAACCCTAACCCCAACCCAAATAACCATAACCCTAACGCAAATAAACCCAACCTTAACCATAACGCAACTAACCCTAACCCTAACAGAAATAGCACTAACACTAACCCAAATAACCAAAACCCTCCCCCTAACCTAACTAACCCTAACCCTAACCCTAGCTGAAATAACCCTAACCCTAACCCAAATATCCCTAACCCTAACGGAAATAAACCTAACCCTAACCATAACGCAACTAACCATAACCCTAACAAAAATCGCCATAACACTAACCCATATAACCATAACCCTAACCCTAACCTAACTAAGTCTAACCCTAACACAAACCCTAACCTTAACCCTAACCCTAACCCTAACCCTAACCCTAACCCTAACCCTAACCCTAACCCTAACCCTAGCCCTAACCCTAACCCTAACCCTAGCCCTGATCCTAACCCTAACCCTAACCCTAACCCTAACGCTAACCCTAACCCTAACCCTAGCCCTAACACAAACCCTAACCCTAACCCTAACCCTAGCCCTAACCATAACCCTAACACTAACCCTAGCCCAAATAACCCTAACCCTAACCCTAACCCAACTAACCCTAACCCTAACGCAAATAGAACATACCAGAACCATAACGCAACTAACACTAACCCTAACAGAAATAGCTCTAACAGTAACCCAAATAACCATAACCCGAGGCTAACCCTAACCCTAACCCTAGCCCTAAGCCTGACCCTAACCCTAACCCTAACCCTAGCCCAAATAACCCAAACACTAACCCTAACCCAAATATCCCTAACCCTAACGGAAATAAACCTAACCCTAACCATAACGCAACTAACCATAACCCTAACAGAAATAGACCTAACAGTAACCCAAACAATCATAACCCTAACCCTAACCTAACTAACTCTAACTCTAATCCTAACCCTAACCCTAACCCTAACCCTAACCCTAACCCTAACCCTAACCCTAACCCTAACCATAACCCTAACCCAAATATCCCTAATCCTAACGGAAATAAACCTAAGCCTAACCGTAACGCAACTAACCCTAACCCAAACAGAAATAGCCGTAACACTAACCCAAATAACTAAATCCCTAACCCTAACTTAACTAACCTTAACCCTAACCCCAACCCTAACCCTAGCCCAAATAACCCTAACACTAACCCTAACCCAAATATCCCTAACCCTAACGGAAATAAACCTAACCCTAACCATAACGCAACTAACCATAACCCTAACAGAAATAGCCCTAACAGTAACCCAAATAACCATAACCCTAACCCTAACCTAACTAACTCTAACCCTAACCCAAACCCTAACCCAAGTAACCCTAACCCTAACCCAAATAACCCTAACGCAAATAAACCCAACTTAACCATAACGCAACTAACCCTATCCCAAACAGAAATAGCTCTAACACTAACCCAAATAACCAAATCCCTAACCCTAACAAACCTTAAACCTAACGCTAAAGCTAACCCTAACTCTAACCCTAACCCTAACCCTAACCCTAACCCTAACCCAAGTAACCCTAACCCGAACCCAAATAACCCTAACCATAACCAACTAACCCTAACCATAACGCAACTAACCCTAACCCAAACACAAATAGCCATAACACTAACCCAAATAAACATAACCCTAACCCTAACCTAACTAACCCTAACACAAACCCTAACCCTAACCCTAACACTAACCCTAACCCTAACCCTAACCCTAACCCTAACACAAACCCTAACCCTAACCCTAGCCCTAACCCTAAACCTAACACTAACCCTAGCCCAAATAACCCTAACCCTAACCCTAACCCAATTAACCCTAACCCTAACGCAAATAAAACATACCCTAACCATAACGCAACTAACACTAACCCTAACAGAAATAGCTCTAACAGTAACCCAAATAACCATAACCCTAAGCTAACCCTAACCCTAATCCTAACCGTAGCCCCAACCCTAACCCTAACCCTAGCCCAAATAACCCTAACCCTAACCCTAACCCAAATATCCCTAACCCTAATGGAAATAAACTTAACCCTAACCATAACGCAACTAACCATAACCCTAACAGAAATAGACCTAACAGTAACCCAAATAACCATAAACATAACCCTAACCTAACTAGCTCTAACTCTAATCCTAATCCTAACCCTAACCCTAACCCTAACAATAACCCTAACCCAAATATCCCTAATCCTAACGGAAATAAACCTAACCCTAACCATAACGCAACTAACCCTAACCCAAACAGAAATAGCCGTAACACTAATCCAAATAACTAAATCCCTAACCCTAACTTAACTAACTTTAACCCTAACCCCAACACTAACCCTAGCCCAAATATCCCTAACCCTAACCCTAACCCAAATATCCCTAACACTAACGGAAATAAACCTAACCCTAACCATAACGCAACTAACCATAACCCTAACAGAAATAGCCCTAACAGTAACCCAAATAACCATAACCCTAACCCTAACCTAACTAGCTCTAACTCTAACTCTAACCCTAACCCTAACCCTAACCCAAGTAACCCTAAACCTAACCCAAATAAACCTAACCATAATCAACTAACCCTAACCATAATGCAACTAACCCTATCCCAAACAGAAATAGCCCTAACACTAACCCAAATAACCATAACGCTGACCCTAACCGAACTAACTCTAACCCTAACACAAACACTAAGCCTAACCCTAACCCTAACCCGAAACCTATCCCTAACCCTAACCCTAACCCTAACCGTAACCCTAGCCCAAATAACCCTAACCCTAACCCAAATAACCATAACCCTAACGCAAATAAACCCAACCTTAACCATAACGCAACTAACCCTAACCCAAACAGAAATAGCACTAACACTAACCCAAATAACCAAAACCCTCCCCCTAACCTAACTAACCCTAAACATAACCCTAGCTGAAATAACCCTAACCATAACCCAAATATCCCTAACACTAACGGAAATAAACCTAACCCTAACCATAACGCAACTAACCATAACCCTAACAAAAATCGCCATAACACTAACCCATATAACCATAACCCTAACCCTAACCTAACTAAGTCTAACCCTAACACAAACCCTAACCTTAACCCTAACCCTAACCCTAACCCTAACCCTAACCCTAACCCTAACCCTAACCCTAACCCTAACCCTAACCCTAACCCTAACCCTAACCCTAACCCTAGCCCTAACCCTAACCCTAACCCTAGCCCTGATCCTAACCCTAACCCTAACCCTAACCCTAACGCTAACCCTAACCCTAACCCTAGCCCTAACACAAACCCTAACCCTAACCCTAGCCCTAACCATAACCCTAACACTAACCCTAGCCCAAATAACCCTAACCCTAACCCTAACCCAACTAACCCTAACCCTAATGCAAATAGAACATACCCGAACCATAACGCAACTAACACTAACCCTAACAGAAATAGCTCTAACAGTAACCCAAATAACCATAACCCTAAGCTAACCCTAACCCTAACCCTAACCCTAGCCCTAAGCCTGACCCTAACCCTAACCCTAACCCTAGCC
Source organism: Sturnus vulgaris (assembly GCF_052056855.1). Taxonomy (NCBI): domain Eukaryota; kingdom Metazoa; phylum Chordata; class Aves; order Passeriformes; family Sturnidae; genus Sturnus; species Sturnus vulgaris. The sequence continues at coordinate 76,575,515 of NC_142245.1, forward strand.
CAAAAAACCCTAACACTAACCCTAACCCAAATATCCCTAACCCTAACGGAAATAAACCTAACCCTAATTATAACGCAACTAACCATAACCCTAACAGAAATAGACCTAACCCTAACCCAAACAATCATAACCCTAACCCTAACCTAACTAACTCTAACTCTAATCCTAATCCTAATCCTAACCCTAACCCTAACCCTAACCCTAACCCTAACCCTAACCCTAACCCTAACCCTAACCCTAACCCAAATATCCCTAATCCTAACGGAAATAAACCTAACCCGAACCATAACGCAACTAAACCTAACCCAAACAGAAAAAGCCGTAACCCTAACCAAAATAACTAAATCCCTAACCCTAACTTAACTAACCTTAACCCTAACCCCAACCCTAACCCTAGCCCAAATAACCCTAACCCTAACCCTAACCCAAATATCCCTAACACTAACGGAAATAAACCTAACCCTAACCATAACGCAACTAACCATAACCCTAACAGAAATAGCCCTAACAGTAACCCAAATAACCATAACCCTAACCCTAACCTAACTAACTCTAACCCTAACCGTAACCCTAACCCTAACCCTAACCCAGGTAACCCTAACCCTAACCCAAATAACCCTAACGCAAATAAACCCAACTTAACCATAACGCAACTAACCCTATCCCAAACAGAAATAGCCCTAACACTAACCCAAATAACCAAATCCCTAACCCTAACAAACCTTAAACCTAACGCTAAAGCTAACCCTAACTCTAACCCTAACCCTAACCCTAACCCAAGTAACCCTAACCCGAACCGAAATAACCCTAACCATAACCAACTAACCCTAACCATAACGCAACTAACCATAACCCAAACAGAAATAGCCCTAACAGTAACCCAAATAACCATAACCCTAACCCTAACCTAACTAACCCTAACACAAACCCTAACCCTAACCCTAACCCTAACCCTAACCCAAATATCCCTAATCCTAACGGAAATAAACCTAACCCTAACCATAACGCAACTAACCCTAACCCAAACAGAAAAAGCCGTAACCCTAACCAAAATAACTAAATCCCTAACCCTAACTTAACTAACCTTAACCCTAACCCCAACACTAACCCTAGCCCAAATAACCCTAACCCTAACCCTAACCAAATATGCCTAATCCTAACGGAAATAAACCTAACCCTAACCATAACGCAACTAACCATAACCCTAACAGAAATAGCCGTAACAGTAACCCAAATAACCATAAACATAACCCTAACCTAACTAGCTCTAACTCTAATCCTAATCCTAATCCTAACCCTAACCCTAACAATAACCCTAACCCAAATATCCCTAATCCTAACGGAAATAAACCTAACCCTAACCATAACGCAACTAACCCTAACCCAAACAGAAAAAGCCGTAACCCTAACCAAAATAACTAAATCCCTAACCCTAACTTAATTAACCTTAACCCTAACCCCAACCCTTACCCTAGCCCAAATATCCGTAACCCTAACCCAAATATCCCTAACACTAACGGAAATAAACCTAACCCTAACCATAACGCAACAAACCATAACCCTAACAGAAATAGCCCTAACAGTAACCCAAATAACCATAACCCTAACCCTAAACTAACTAGCTCTAACTCTAACCCTAACCCTAACCCTAACCCTAACCCTAACCCCAACCCAAATAACCCTAACCATAATCAACTAACCCTAACCATAATGCAACTAACCCTATCCCAAACAGAAATAGCCCTAACACTAACCCAAATAACCATAACGCTGACCCTAACCGAACTAACTCTAACCCTAACACAAACCCTAAGTCTAACCCTAACCCTAACCCGAAACCTAACCCTAACCGTAACCCTAGCCCAAATAACCCTAACCCTAACCCAAATAACCATAACCCTAACGCAAATAAACCCAACCTTAACCATAACGCAACTAACCCGAAGCCTAACAGAAATAGCACTAACACTAACCCAAATAACCAAAACCCTCCCCCTAACCTAACTAACCCTAACCCTAACCCTAGCTGAAATAACCCTAACCCTAACCCAAATATCCCTAACCCTAACGGAAATAAACCTAACCCTAACCATAACGCAACTAACCATAACCCTAACAAAAATCGCCATAACACTAACCCATATAACCATAACCCTAACCCTAACCTAACTAAGTCTAACCCTAACACAAACCCTAACCTTAACCCTAACCCTAACCCTAACCCTAACCCTAACCCTAACCCTAACCCTAACCCTAGCCCTAACCCTAACCCTAACCCTAGCCCTGATCCTAACCCTAACCCTAACCCTAACCCTAACGCTAACCCTAACCCTAACCCTAACCCTAGCCCTAACACAAACCCTAACCCTAACCCGAACCCTAACCCTAAACCTAACACTAACCCTAGCCCAAATAACCCTAACCCTAACCCTAACCCAATTAACCCTAACCCTAACGCAAATAAAACATACCCTAACCATAACGCAACTAACACTAACCCTAACAGAAATAGCTCTAACAGTAACCCAAATAACCATAACCCTAAGCTAACCCTAACCCTAATCCTAACCGTAGCCCCAACCCTAACCCTAACCCTAGCCCAAATAACCCTAACCCTAACCCTAACCCAAATATCCCTAACCCTAATGGAAATAAACTTAACCCTAACCATAACGCAACTAACCATAACCCTAAGAGAAATAGACCTAACAGTAACCCAAATAACCATAAACATAACCCTAACCTAACTAGCTCTAACTCTAATCCTAACCCTAACCCTAACCCTAACAATAACCCTAACCCAAATATCCCTAATCCTAAGGGAAATAAACCTAACCCTAACCATAACGCAACTAACCCTAACCATAACGCAACTAACCCTAACCCAAACAGAAATAGCCGTAACACTAATCCAAATAACTAAATCCCTAACCCTAACTTAACTAACCTTAACCCTAACCCCAACACTAACCCTAGCCCAAATATCCCTAACCCTAACCCTAACCCAAATATCCCTAACACTAACGGAAATAAACCTAACCCTAACCATAACGCAACAAACAATAACCCTAACAGAAATAGCCCTAACAGTAACCCAAATAACCATAACCCTAACCCTAACCTAACTAGCTCTAACTCTAACCCTAACCCTAACCCTAACCCTAACCCTAACCCAAGTAACCCTAAACCTAACCCAAAAAAACCTAACCATAATCAACTAACCCTAACCATAATGCAACTAACCCTATCCCAAACAGAAATAGCCCTAACACTAACCCAAATAACCATAACGCTGACCCTAACCGAACTAACTCTAACCCTAACACAAACCCTAAGCCTAACCCTAACCCTAACCCGAAACCTAACCCTAACCCTAACCCTAACCCTAACCGTAACCCTAGCCCAAATAACCCTAACCCTAACCCAAATAACCATAACCCTAACGCAAATAAACCCAACCTTAACCATAACGCAACTAACCCTAACCCAAACAGAAATAGCACTAACACTAACCCAAATAACCAAAACCCTCCCCCTAACCTAACTAACCCTAAACATAACCCTAGCTGAAATAAACCTAACCATAACCCAAATATCCCTAACACTAACGGAAATAAACCTAACCCTAAGCATAACGCAACTAACCATAACCCTAACAAAAATCGCCATAACACTAACCCATATAACCATAACCCTAACCCTAACCTAACTAAGTCTAACCCTAACACAAACCCTAACCTTAACCCTAACCCTAACCCTAACCCTAACCCTAACCCTAACCCTAACCCTAACCCTAACCCTAACCCTAACCCTAACCCTAACCCTAACCCTAACCCTAACCCTAGCCCTAACCCTAACCCTAACCCTAACCCTAACCCTAACCCTAGCCCTAACCCTAACCCTAACGCTAACCCTAACCCTAACCCTAGCCCTAACCATAACCCTAACACTAACCCTAGCCCAAATAACCCTAACCCTAACCCTAACCCAAATATCCCTAATCCTAACGGAAATAAACCTAACCCTAACCATAACGCAACTAACCCTAACCCAAACAGAAAAAGCCGAAACCCTAACCAAAATAACTAAATCCCTAACCCTAACTTAACTAACCTTAACCCTAACCCCAACCCTTACCCTAGCCCAAATATACGTAACCCTAACCCAAATATCCCTAACACTAACGGAAATAAACCTAACCCTAACCATAACGCAACTAACCATAACCCTAACAGAAATAGCCCTAACAGTAACCCAAATAACCATAACCCTAACCCTAACCTAACTAACTCTAACCCTAACCCAAACCCTAACCCAAGTAACCCTAACCCTAACCCAAATAACCCTAACCCAAACGCAAATAAACCCAACTTAACCATAACGCAACTAACCCTATCCCAAACAGAAATAGCCCTAACACTAACCCAAATAACCAAATCCCTAACCCTAACAAACCTTAAACCTAACGCTAAAGCTAACCCTAACTCTAACCCTAACCCTAACCCTAACCCTAACCCTAACCCAAGTAACCCTAACCCGAACCCAAATAACCCTAACCATAACCAACTAACCCTAACCATAACGCAACTAACCCTAACCCAAACACAAATAGCCATAACACTAACCCAAATAAACATAACCCTAACCCTAACCTAACTAACCCTAACACAAACCCTAACCCTAACCCTAACACTAACCCTAACCCTAACCCTAACCCTAGCCCTAACACAAACCCTAACCCTAACCCTAGCCCTAACCCGAACCCTAACCCTAAACCTAACACTAACCCTAGCCCAAATAACCCTAACCATAATCAACTAACCATATCCCAAACAGAAATAGCCCTAACACTAACCCAAATAACCATAACGCTGACCCTAACCGAACTAACTCTAACCCTAACACAAACCCTAAGCCTAACCCTAACCCGAAACCTAACCCTAACCCTAACCCTAACCCTAACCGTAACCCTAGCCCAAATAACCCTAACCCTAACCCAAATAACCATAACCCTAACGCAAATAAACCCAACCTTAACCATAACGCAACTAACCCTAACCCAAACAGAAATAGCACTAACACTAACCCAAATAACCAAAACCCTCCCGCTAACCTAACTAACCCTAAACATAACCCTAGCTGAAATAACCCTAACCATAACCCAAATATCCCTAACCCTAACGGAAATAAACCTAACCCTAACCATAACGCAACTAACCAAAACCCTAACAAAAATCGCCATAACACTAACCCATATAACCATAACCCTAACCCTAACCTAACTAAGTCTAACCCTAACACAAACCCTAACCTTAACCCTAACCCTAACCCTAACCCTAACCCTAACCCTAACCCTAACCCTAACCCTAACCCTAACCCTAACCCTAACCCTAGCCCTAACCCTAACCCTAACCCTAGCCCTGATCCTAACCCTAACCCTAACCCTAACGCTAACCCTAACCCTAACCCTAGCCCTAACACAAACCCTAACCCTAACCCTAACCCTAGCCCTAACCATAACCCTAACACTAACCCTAGCCCAAATAACCCTAACCCTAACCTTAACCCAACTAACCCTAACCCTAATGCAAATAGAACATACCCGAACCATAACGCAACTAACACTAACCCTAACAGAAATAGCTCTAACAGTAACCCAAATAACCATAACCCGAGGCTAACCCTAACCCTAACCCTAGCCCTAAGCCTGACCCTAACCCAAACCCTAACCCTAGCCCAAAAAACCCTAACACTAACCCTAACCCAAATATCGCTAACCCTAACGGAAATAAACCTAACCCTAACCATAACGCAACTAACCATAACCCTAACAGAAATAGACCTAACAGTAACCCAAACAATCATAACCCTAACCCTAACCTAACTAACTCTAACTCTAATCCTAATCCTAATCCTAACCCTAACCCTAACCCTAACCCTAACCCTAACCCTAACCCTAACCCTAATCCTAACCCTAACCCAAATATCCCTAATCCTAACGGAAATAAACCTAACCCTAACCATAACGCAACTAACCCTAACCCAAACAGAAAAAGCCGTAACCCTAACCAAAATAACTAAATCCCTAACCCTAACTTAACTAACCTTAACCCTAACCCAAACACTAACCCTAGCCCAAATAACCCTAACCCTAACCCTAACCCAAATATCCCTAACACTAACGGAAATAAACCTAACCCTAACCATAACGCAACTAACCATAACCCTAACAGAAATAGCCCTAACAGTAACCCAAATAACCATAACCCTAACCCTAACCTAACTAACTCTAACCCTAACCGTAACCCTAACCAAAACCCTAACCCAGGTAACCCTAACCCTAACCCAAATAACCCTAACGCAAATAAACCCAACTTAACCATAACGCAACTAACCCTATCCCAAACAGAAATAGCCCTAACACTAACCCAAATAACCAAATCCCTAACCCTAACAAACCTTAAACCTAACGCTAAAGCTAACCCTAACTCTAACCCTAACCCTAACCCTAACCCAAGTAACCCTAACCCGAACCCAAATAACCCTAACCATAACCAACTAACCCTAACCATAACGCAACTAACCATAACCCTAACAGAAATAGCCCTAACAGTAACCCAAATAACCATAACCCTAACCCTAACCTAACTAGCTCTAACTCTAATCCTAACCCTAACCCTAACCCTAACCCTAACAATAACCCTAACCCAAATATCCCTAATCCTAACGGAAATAAACCTAACCCTAACCATAACGCAACTAACCCTAACCCAAACAGAAAAAGCCGTAACCCTAACCAAAATAACTAAATCCCTAACCCTAACTTAACTAACCTTAACCCTAACCCCAACCCTTACCCTAGCCCAAATATCCGTAACCCTAACCCAAATATCCCTAACACTAACGGAAATAAACCTAACCCTAACCATAACGCAACAAACCATAACCCTAACAGAAATAGCCCTAACAGTAACCCAAATAACCATAACCCTAACCCTAAACTAACTAGCTCTAACTCTAACCCTAACCCTAACCCTAACCCTAACCCCAACCCAAATAACCCTAACCATAATCAACTAACCCTAACCATAATGCAACTAACCCTATCCCAAACAGAAATAGCCCTAACACTAACCCAAATAACCATAACGCTGACCATAACCGAACTAACTCTAACCCTAACACAAACCCTAAGCCTAACCCTAACCCGAAACCTAACCCTAACCCAAACCGTAACCCTAGCCCAAATAACCCTAACCCTAACCCAAATAACCATAACCCTAACGCAAAAAAACCCAACCTTAACAATAACGCAACTAACCCTAACCCAAACAGAAATAGCACTAACACTAACCCAAATAACCAAAACCCTCCCCCTAACCTAACTAACCCTAACCCTAACCCTAGCTGAAATAACCCTAACCCTAACCCAAATATCCCTAACCCTAACGGAAATAAACCTAACCCTAATCATAACGCAACTAATCATAACCCTAACAAAAATCGCCATAACACTAACCCATATAACCATAACCCTAACCCTAACCTAACTAAGTCTAACCCTAACACAAACCCTAACCTTAACCCTAACCCTAACCCTAACCCTAACCCTAACCCTAACCCTAACCCTAACCCCAACCCTAACCCTAACCCTAAACCTAACCCTAACCCTAGCCCTAACCCTAACCCTAACCCTAGCCCTGATCCTAACCCTAACCCTAACCCTAACCCTAACGCTAACCCTAACCCTAACCCTAACCCTAGCCCTAACACAAACCCTAACCCTAACCCTAACCCTAGCCCTAACCATAACCCTAACACTAACCCTAGCCCAAATAACCCTAACCCTAACCCTAACCCAACTAACCCTAACCCTAATGCAAATAGAACATACCCGAACCATAACGCAACTAACACTAACCCTAACAGAAATAGCTCTAACAGTAACCCAAATAACCATAACCCTAAGCTAACCCTAACCCTAACCCTAACCCTAGTCCTAAGCCTGACCCTAACCCTAACCCTAACCCTAGCCCAAATAACCCTAACCCTAACCCTAACCCAAATATCCCTAACCCTAACGGAAATAAACCTAACCCTAACCATAACGCAACTAACCATAACCCTAAGAGAAATAGACCTAACAGTAACCCAAATAACCATAAACATAACCCTAACCTAACTAGCTCTAACTCTAATCCTAACCCTAACCCTAACCCTAACAATAACCCTAACCCAAATATCCCTAATCCTAAGGGAAATAAACCTAACCCTAACCATAACGCAACTAACCCTAACCATAACGCAACTAACCCTAACCCAAACAGAAATAGCCGTAACACTAATCCAAATAACTAAATCCCTAACCCTAACTTAACTAACCTTAACCCTAACCCCAACACTAACCCTAGCCCAAATATCCCTAACCCTAACCCTAACCCAAATATCCCTAACACTAACGGAAATAAACCTAACCCTAACCATAACGCAACAAACAATAACCCTAACAGAAATAGCCCTAACAGTAACCCAAATAACCATAACCCTAACCCTAACCTAACTAGCTCTAACTCTAACCCTAACCCTAACCCTAACCCTAACCCTAACCCAAGTAACCCTAAACCTAACCCAAAAAAACCTAACCATAATCAACTAACCCTAACCATAATGCAACTAACCCTATCCCAAACAGAAATAGCCCTAACACTAACCCAAATAACCATAACGCTGACCCTAACCGAACTAACTCTAACCCTAACACAAACCCTAAGCCTAACCCTAACCCGAAACCTAACCCTAACCCTAACCCTAACCCTAACCGTAACCCTAGCCCAAATAACCCTAACCCTAACCCAAATAACCATAACCCTAACGCAAATAAACCCAACCTTAACCATAACGCAACTAACCCTAACCCAAACAGAAATAGCACTAACACTAACCCAAATAACCAAAACCCTCCCCCTAACCTAACTAACCCTAAACATAACCCTAGCTGAAATAAACCTAACCATAACCCAAATATCCCTAACACTAACGGAAATAAACCTAACCCTAAGCATAACGCAACTAACCATAACCCTAACAAAAATCGCCATAACACTAACCCATATAACCATAACCCTAACCCTAACCTAACTAAGTCTAACCCTAACACAAACCCTAACCTTAACCCTAACCCTAACCCTAACCCTAACCCTAACCCTAACCCTAACCCTAACCCTAACCCTAACCCTAACCCTAACCCTAACCCTAACCCTAGCCCTAACCCTAACCCTAACCCTAACCCTAACCCTAACCCTAGCCCTAACCCTAACCCTAACGCTAACCCTAACCCTAACCCTAGCCCTAACCATAACCCTAACACTAACCCTAGCCCAAATAACCCTAACCCTAACCCTAACCCAAATATCCCTAATCCTAACGGAAATAAACCTAACCCTAACCATAACGCAACTAACCCTAACCCAAACAGAAAAAGCCGTAACCCTAACCAAAATAACTAAATCCCTAACCCTAACTTAACTAACCTTAACCCTAACCCCAACCCTTACCCTAGCCCAAATATACGTAACCCTAACCCAAATATCCCTAACACTAACGGAAATAAACCTAACCCTAACCATAACGCAACTAACCATAACCCTAACAGAAATAGCCCTAACAGTAACCCAAATAACCATAACCCTAACCCTAACCTAACTAACTCTAACCCTAACCCAAACCCTAACCCAAGTAACCCTAACCCTAACCCAAATAACCCTAACCCAAACGCAAATAAACCCAACTTAACCATAACGCAACTAACCCTATCCCAAACAGAAATAGCCCTAACACTAACCCAAATAACCAAATCCCTAACCCTAACAAACCTTAAACCTAACGCTAAAGCTAACCCTAACTCTAACCCTAACCCTAACCCTAACCCTAACCCTAACCCAAGTAACCCTAACCCGAACCCAAATAACCCTAACCATAACCAACTAACCCTAACCATAACGCAACTAACCCTAACCCAAACACAAATAGCCATAACACTAACCCAAATAAACATAACCCTAACCCTAACCTAACTAACCCTAACACAAACCCTAACCCTAACCCTAACACTAACCCTAACCCTAACCCTAACCCTAGCCCTAACACAAACCCTAACCCTAACCCTAGCCCTAACCCGAACCCTAACCCTAAACCTAACACTAACCCTAGCCCAAATAACCCTAACCATAATCAACTAACCATATCCCAAACAGAAATAGCCCTAACACTAACCCAAATAACCATAACGCTGACCCTAACCGAACTAACTCTAACCCTAACACAAACCCTAAGCCTAACCCTAACCCGAAACCTAACCCTAACCCTAACCCTAACCCTAACCGTAACCCTAGCCCAAATAACCCTAACCCTAACCCAAATAACCATAACCCTAACGCAAATAAACCCAACCTTAACCATAACGCAACTAACCCTAACCCAAACAGAAATAGCACTAACACTAACCCAAATAACCAAAACCCTCCCGCTAACCTAACTAACCCTAAACATAACCCTAGCTGAAATAACCCTAACCATAACCCAAATATCCCTAACCCTAACGGAAATAAACCTAACCCTAACCATAACGCAACTAACCAAAACCCTAACAAAAATCGCCATAACACTAACCCATATAACCATAACCCTAACCCTAACCTAACTAAGTCTAACCCTAACACAAACCCTAACCTTAACCCTAACCCTAACCCTAACCCTAACCCTAACCCTAACCCTAACCCTAACCCTAACCCTAGCCCTAACCCTAACCCTAACCCTAGCCCTGATCCTAACCCTAACCCTAACCCTAACGCTAACCCTAACCCTAACCCTAGCCCTAACACAAACCCTAACCCTAACCCTAACCCTAGCCCTAACCATAACCCTAACACTAACCCTAGCCCAAATAACCCTAACCCTAACCTTAACCCAACTAACCCTAACCCTAATGCAAATAGAACATACCCGAACCATAACGCAACTAACACTAACCCTAACAGAAATAGCTCTAACAGTAACCCAAATAACCATAACCCGAGGCTAACCCTAACCCTAACCCTAGCCCTAAGCCTGACCCTAACCCAAACCCTAACCCTAGCCCAAAAAACCCTAACACTAACCCTAACCCAAATATCGCTAACCCTAACGGAAATAAACCTAACCCTAACCATAACGCAACTAACCATAACCCTAACAGAAATAGACCTAACAGTAACCCAAACAATCATAACCCTAACCCTAACCTAACTAACTCTAACTCTAATCCTAATCCTAATCCTAACCCTAACCCTAACCCTAACCCTAACCCTAACCCTAACCCTAACCCTAACCCTAATCCTAACCCTAACCCAAATATCCCTAATCCTAACGGAAATAAACCTAACCCTAACCATAACGCAACTAACCCTAACCCAAACAGAAAAAGCCGTAACCCTAACCAAAATAACTAAATCCCTAACCCTAACTTAACTAACCTTAACCCTAACCCAAACACTAACCCTAGCCCAAATAACCCTAACCCTAACCCTAACCCAAATATCCCTAACACTAACGGAAATAAACCTAACCCTAACCATAACGCAACTAACCATAACCCTAACAGAAATAGCCCTAACAGTAACCCAAATAACCATAACCCTAACCCTAACCTAACTAACTCTAACCCTAACCGTAACCCTAACCAAAACCCTAACCCAGGTAACCCTAACCCTAACCCAAATAACCCTAACGCAAATAAACCCAACTTAACCATAACGCAACTAACCCTATCCCAAACAGAAATAGCCCTAACACTAACCCAAATAACCAAATCCCTAACCCTAACAAACCTTAAACCTAACGCTAAAGCTAACCCTAACTCTAACCCTAACCCTAACCCTAACCCAAGTAACCCTAACCCGAACCCAAATAACCCTAACCATAACCAACTAACCCTAACCATAACGCAACTAACCATAACCCTAACAGAAATAGCCCTAACAGTAACCCAAATAACCATAACCCTAACCCTAACCTAACTAGCTCTAACTCTAATCCTAACCCTAACCCTAACCCTAACCCTAACAATAACCCTAACCCAAATATCCCTAATCCTAACGGAAATAAACCTAACCCTAACCATAACGCAACTAACCCTAACCCAAACAGAAAAAGCCGTAACCCTAACCAAAATAACTAAATCCCTAACCCTAACTTAACTAACCTTAACCCTAACCCCAACCCTTACCCTAGCCCAAATATCCGTAACCCTAACCCAAATATCCCTAACACTAACGGAAATAAACCTAACCCTAACCATAACGCAACAAACCATAACCCTAACAGAAATAGCCCTAACAGTAACCCAAATAACCATAACCCTAACCCTAAACTAACTAGCTCTAACTCTAACCCTAACCCTAACCCTAACCCTAACCCCAACCCAAATAACCCTAACCATAATCAACTAACCCTAACCATAATGCAACTAACCCTATCCCAAACAGAAATAGCCCTAACACTAACCCAAATAACCATAACGCTGACCATAACCGAACTAACTCTAACCCTAACACAAACCCTAAGCCTAACCCTAACCCGAAACCTAACCCTAACCCAAACCGTAACCCTAGCCCAAATAACCCTAACCCTAACCCAAATAACCATAACCCTAACGCAAAAAAAACCCAACCTTAACAATAACGCAACTAACCCTAACCCAAACAGAAATAGCACTAACACTAACCCAAATAACCAAAACCCTCCCCCTAACCTAACTAACCCTAACCCTAACCCTAGCTGAAATAACCCTAACCCTAACCCAAATATCCCTAACCCTAACGGAAATAAACCTAACCCTAATCATAACGCAACTAATCATAACCCTAACAAAAATCGCCATAACACTAACCCATATAACCATAACCCTAACCCTAACCTAACTAAGTCTAACCCTAACACAAACCCTAACCTTAACCCTAACCCTAACCCTAACCCTAACCCTAACCCTAACCCTAACCCCAACCCTAACCCTAACCCTAAACCTAAACCTAACCCTAGCCCTAACCCTAACCCTAACCCTAGCCCTGATCCTAACCCTAACCCTAACCCTAACCCTAACGCTAACCCTAACCCTAACCCTAGCCCTAACACAAACCCTAACCCTAACCCTAACCCTAGCCCTAACCATAACCCTAACACTAACCCTAGCCCAAATAACCCTAACCCTAACCCTAACCCAACTAACCCTAACCCTAATGCAAATAGAACATACCCGAACCATAACGCAACTAACACTAACCCTAACAGAAATAGCTCTAACAGTAACCCAAATAACCATAACCCTAAGCTAACCCTAACCCTAACCCTAACCCTAGTCCTAAGCCTGACCCTAACCCTAACCCTAACCCTAGCCCAAATAACCCTAACCCTAACCCTAACCCAAATATCCCTAACCCTAACGGAAATAAACCTAACCCTAACCATAACGCAACTAACCATAACCCTAACAGAAATAGACCTAACAGTAACCCAAACAACCATAACCCTAACCCTAACCTAACTAAATCTAACTCTAATCCTAACCCGAACCCTAACCCTAACCCTAACCCTAACCCTAACCCTAACCCTAACCCTAACCCTAACCCTAGCCCTAACCATAACCCTAACACTAACCCTAGCCCAAATAACCCTAACCCTAACCCTAACCCAAATATCCCTAACCCTAACGGAAATAAACCTAACCCTAACCGTAACGCAACTAACCCTAACCCAAAGAGAAATAGCCCTAACACTAATCCAAATAACTAAATCCCTAACCCTAATTTAACTAACCTTAACCCTAACCCCAACCCTAACCCTAGCCCAAATAACCCTAACCCTAACCCTAACCCAAATATCCCTAACACTAACGGAAATAAACCTAACCCTAACCATAACGCAACTAACCATAACCCTTACAGAAATAGCCCTAACAGTAACCCAAATAACCATAACCCTAACCCTAACCTAACTAACTCTAACCCTAACCCAAACCCTAACCCAAGTAACCCTAACCCTAACCCAAATAACCCTAACCCAAACGCAAATAAACCCAACTTAACCATAACGCAACTAACCCTATCCCAAACAGAAATAGCCCTAACACTAACCCAAATAACCAAATCCCTAACCCTAACAAACCTTAAACCTAACGCTAAAGCTAACCCTAACTCTAACCCTAACCCTAACCCTAACCCAAGTAACCCTAACCCGAACCCAAATAACCCTAACCATAACCAACTAACCCTAACCATACGGCAACAAACCCTAAACCAAACAGAAATAGCCCTAACACTAACCGAAATAACCAAATCCCTAACCCTAACTAACCTTAACCCTAACCCTAACCCTGACACTAAACCTAAACCTACCCAAATAACCCTAACCCTAACACAAATAAACCAAACCCTAACCAAAATGCAACTTACCCTAACCCAAACAGAAATAGCAGTAACACTAACCCAAATAACTATATCCCTAATCCTAACTTAAGTAACCTTAACCCTAACCTAACCCTAACCCTAGCGCAAATAACCCTAACCCTAACCCAAATATCCCTAACCCTAACTAAAATAAACCTAACCCTAACCATAACGCAACTAACCATAACCCTAAAAGAAATAGCCCTAACAGTAACCCAAATAACCATAACCCTAATGTATTTAACGGTAACTCTAAAGCTAACCCCAACCTTAACCCTAACCCTAACCCTAACCCTAACCCTAACCCTAACCCTAACCCTAACCCTAACCCTAACCCTAACCCAGGTAACCCGAACCCTAACCCAAATAAACCTAACCATAACCAACTAACCCTAACCATAACGCAACTAACCCTACCGTAACAGAAATAACCCTAACACTAACCCAAATAACCATAACCCTAACCCTAACCTAACTAACTCGAACCCTAACACAAACCCTAACCTTAACCCTAACCCTAACTCTAACCCTAACCCTAACCGTAACCCTAGCTCAAATAACCCTAACCCGAAAGCAAATAACCCTAACCCTAACGCAAATAAACCCAACCTTAACCATAACGCAGGTAACCCTAACCCAAACAGAAATAGCATATACACTAACCCAAATAACCAAAACCCCAACCCTAACCTAACTAATCCTAACCCTAACCCTAGCCGAAATAACCCTAACCCTAACTGAAATATCCCTAACCCTAACGGAAATAAACCTAACCCTAACCAACTAACCCAAACCATAACGCAACTAACCCTAACCCTAACAAAAATCGCCATAACTCTAACCCAAATAACCATAACCCTAACCCTAACCTAACTAACTCTAACCCTAACACAAACCCTAACCTTAACCCTAACCCTAACCCTAACCCTAACCCTAACCCTAACCCTAACCCTAACCCTAACCCTAACCCTAACCCTAACCCTAGCCCTGATCCTAACCCTAACCCTAACCCTAACCCTAACCCTAACCCTAACCCTAACCCTAACCCTAACCCTAACCCTAGCCCTAACACAAACCCTAACCCTAACCCTAGCCCTAACCCTAACCCTAACACTAACCCTAACCCTAACCCTAACCCTAACCCTAACCCTAACAATAGCCCTAACCCTAACCCTAACCCTAGCCATGATCCTAACCCTAACCCTAACCCTAACCCTAACCCTAGCCCTAACACAAACCCTAACCCTAACCCTAACCCTAGCCCTAACCATAACACTAACACTAACCCTAGCCCAAATAACCCTAACCCTAACCCCAACCCAAATAACCATAACCCTAACGCAAATAAACCCAACCTTAACCATAACGCAACTAACCCTAACCCTAACAGAAATAGCACTAACACTAACCCAAATAACCAAAACCCTCCCCCTAACCTAACTAACCCTAACCCTAACCCTAGCTGAAATAACCCTAACCCTAACCCAAATATCCCTAACCCTAACGGAAATAAACCTAACCCTAACCATAACGCAACTAACCATAACCCTAACAAAAATCGCCATAACACTAACCCATATAACCATAACCCTAACCCTAACCTAACTAAGTCTAACCCTAACACAAACCCTAACCTTAACCCTAACCCTAACCCGAACCCTAACCCTAACCCTAACCCTAACCCTAACCCTAACCCTAACCCTAGCCCTAACCCTAACCCTAACCCTAGCCCTGATCCTAACCCTAACCCTAACCCTAACCCTAACGCTAACCCTAACCCTAACCCTAGCCCTAACACAAACCCTAACCCTAACCCTAACCCTAGCCCTAACCATAACCCTAACACTAACCCTAGCCCAAATAACCCTAACCCTAACCCTAACCCAACTAACCCTAACCCTAACGCAAATAGAACATACCAGAACCATAACGCAACTAACACTAACCCTAACAGAAATAGCTCTAACAGTAACCCAAATAACCATAACCCGAGGCTAACCCTAACCCTAACCCTAGCCCTAAGCCTGACCCTAACCCTAACCCTAACCCTAGCCCAAATAACCCAAACACTAACCCTAACCCAAATATCCCTAACCCTAACGGAAATAAACCTAACCCTAACCATAACGCAACTAACCATAACCCTAACAGAAATAGACCTAACAGTAACCCAAACAATCATAACCCTAACCCTAACCTAACTAACTCTAACTCTAATCCTAACCCTAACCCTAACCCTAACCCTAACCCTAACCCTAACCCTAACCCTAACCCTAACCATAACCCTAACCCAAATATCCCTAATCCTAACGGAAATAAACCTAAGCCTAACCGTAACGCAACTAACCCTAACCCAAACAGAAATAGCCGTAACACTAACCCAAATAACTAAATCCCTAACCCTAACTTAACTAACCTTAACCCTAACCCCAACCCTAACCCTAGCCCAAATAACCCTAACACTAACCCTAACCCAAATATCCCTAACCCTAACGGAAATAAACCTAACCCTAACCATAACGCAACTAACCATAACCCTTACAGAAATAGCCCTAACAGTAACCCAAATAACCATAACCCTAACCCTAACCTAACTAACTCTAACCCTAACCCAAACCCTAACCCAAGTAACCCTAACCCTAACCCAAATAACCCTAACGCAAATAAACCCAACTTAACCATAACGCAACTAACCCTATCCCAAACAGAAATAGCTCTAACACTAACCCAAATAACCAAATCCCTAACCCTAACAAACCTTAAACCTAACGCTAAAGCTAACCCTAACTCTAACCCTAACCCTAACCCTAACCCTAACCCTAACCCAAGTAACCCTAACCCGAACCCAAATAACCCTAACCATAACCAACTAACCCTAACCATAACGCAACTAACCCTAACCCAAACACAAATAGCCATAACACTAACCCAAATAAACATAACCCTAACCCTAACCTAACTAACCCTAACACAAACCCTAACCCTAACCCTAACACTAACCCTAACCCTAACCCTAACCCTAACCCTAACCCTAACACAAACCCTAACCCTAACCCTAGCCCTAACCCTAAACCTAACACTAACCCTAGCCCAAATAACCCTAACCCTAACCCTAACCCAATTAACCCTAACCCTAACGCAAATAAAACATACCCTAACCATAACGCAACTAACACTAACCCTAACAGAAATAGCTCTAACAGTAACCCAAATAACCATAACCCTAAGCTAACCCTAACCCTAATCCTAACCGTAGCCCCAACCCTAACCCTAACCCTAGCCCAAATAACCCTAACCCTAACCCTAACCCAAATATCCCTAACCCTAATGGAAATAAACTTAACCCTAACCATAACGCAACTAACCATAACCCTAACAGAAATAGACCTAACAGTAACCCAAATAACCATAAACATAACCCTAACCTAACTAGCTCTAACTCTAATCCTAATCCTAACCCTAACCCTAACCCTAACAATAACCCTAACCCAAATATCCCTAATCCTAACGGAAATAAACCTAACCCTAACCATAACGCAACTAACCCTAACCCAAACAGAAATAGCCGTAACACTAATCCAAATAACTAAATCCCTAACCCTAACTTAACTAACTTTAACCCTAACCCCAACACTAACCCTAGCCCAAATATCCCTAACCCTAACCCTAACCCAAATATCCCTAACACTAACGGAAATAAACCTAACCCTAACCATAACGCAACTAACCATAACCCTAACAGAAATAGCCCTAACAGTAACCCAAATAACCATAACCCTAACCCTAACCTAACTAGCTCTAACTCTAACTCTAACCCTAACCCTAACCCTAACCCAAGTAACCCTAAACCTAACCCAAATAAACCTAACCATAATCAACTAACCCTAACCATAATGCAACTAACCCTATCCCAAACAGAAATAGCCCTAACACTAACCCAAATAACCATAACGCTGACCCTAACCGAACTAACTCTAACCCTAACACAAACACTAAGCCTAACCCTAACCCTAACCCGAAACCTATCCCTAACCCTAACCCTAACCCTAACCGTAACCCTAGCCCAAATAACCCTAACCCTAACCCAAATAACCATAACCCTAACGCAAATAAACCCAACCTTAACCATAACGCAACTAACCCTAACCCAAACAGAAATAGCACTAACACTAACCCAAATAACCAAAACCCTCCCCCTAACCTAACTAACCCTAAACATAACCCTAGCTGAAATAACCCTAACCATAACCCAAATATCCCTAACACTAACGGAAATAAACCTAACCCTAACCATAACGCAACTAACCATAACCCTAACAAAAATCGCCATAACACTAACCCATATAACCATAACCCTAACCCTAACCTAACTAAGTCTAACCCTAACACAAACCCTAACCTTAACCCTAACCCTAACCCTAACCCTAACCCTAACCCTAACCCTAACCCTAACCCTAACCCTAACCCTAACCCTAACCCTAGCCCTAACCCTAACCCTAACCCTAGCCCTAACCCTAACCCTAACCCTAACCCTAACCCTAACCCTAACCCTAACCCAAATATCCCTAATCCTAACGGAAATAAACCTAACCCGAACCATAACGCAACTAAACCTAACCCAAACAGAAAAAGCCGTAACCCTAACCAAAATAACTAAATCCCTAACCCTAACTTAACTAACCTTAACCCTAACCCCAACCCTAACCCTAGCCCAAATAACCCTAACCCTAACCCTAACCCAAATATCCCTAACACTAACGGAAATAAACCTAACCCTAACCATAACGCAACTAACCATAACCCTAACAGAAATAGCCCTAACAGTAACCCAAATAACCATAACCCTAACCCTAACCTAACTAACTCTAACCCTAACCGTATCCCTAACCCTAACCCTAACCCAGGTAACCCTAACCCTAACCCAAATAACCCTAACGCAAATAAACCCAACTTAACCATAACGCAACTAACCCTATCCCAAACAGAAATAGCCCTAACACTAACCCAAATAACCAAATCCCTAACCCTAACAAACCTTAAACCTAACGCTAAAGCTAACCCTAACTCTAACCCTAACCCTAACCCTAACCCAAGTAACCCTAACCCGAACCGAAATAACCCTAACCATAACCAACTAACCCTAACCATAACGCAACTAACCATAACCCAAACAGAAATAGCCCTAACAGTAACCCAAATAACCATAACCCTAACCCTAACCTAACTAACCCTAACACAAACCCTAACCCTAACCCTAACCCTAACCCTAACCCAAATATCCCTAATCCTAACGGAAATAAACCTAACCCTAACCATAACGCAACTAACCCTAACCCAAACAGAAAAAGCCGTAACCCTAACCAAAATAACTAAATCCCTAACCCTAACTTAACTAACCTTAACCCTAACCCCAACACTAACCCTAGCCCAAATAACCCTAACCCTAACCCTAACCAAATATGCCTAATCCTAACGGAAATAAACCTAACCCTAACCATAACGCAACTAACCATAACCCTAACAGAAATAGCCGTAACAGTAACCCAAATAACCATAAACATAACCCTAACCTAACTAGCTCTAACTCTAATCCTAATCCTAACCCTAACCCTAACCCTAACAATAACCCTAACCCAAATATCCCTAATCCTAACGGAAATAAACCTAACCCTAACCATAACGCAACTAACCCTAACCCAAACAGAAAAAGCCGTAACCCTAACCAAAATAACTAAATCCCTAACCCTAACTTAATTAACCTTAACCCTAACCCCAACCCTTACCCTAGCCCAAATATCCGTAACCCTAACCCAAATATCCCTAACACTAACGGAAATAAACCTAACCCTAACCATAACGCAACAAACCATAACCCTAACAGAAATAGCCCTAACAGTAACCCAAATAACCATAACCCTAACCCTAAACTAACTAGCTCTAACTCTAACCCTAACCCTAACCCTAACCCTAACCCTAACCCCAACCCAAATAACCCTAACCATAATCAACTAACCCTAACCATAATGCAACTAACCCTATCCCAAACAGAAATAGCCCTAACACTAACCCAAATAACCATAACGCTGACCCTAACCGAACTAACTCTAACCCTAACACAAACCCTAAGTCTAACCCTAACCCTAACCCGAAACCTAACCCTAACCGTAACCCTAGCCCAAATAACCCTAACCCTAACCCAAATAACCATAACCCTAACGCAAATAAACCCAACCTTAACCATAACGCAACTAACCCGAACCCTAACAGAAATAGCACTAACACTAACCCAAATAACCAAAACCCTCCCCCTAACCTAACTAACCCTAACCCTAACCCTAGCTGAAATAACCCTAACCCTAACCCAAATATCCCTAACCCTAACGGAAATAAACCTAACCCTAACCATAACGCAACTAACCATAACCCTAACAAAAATCGCCATAACACTAACCCATATAACCATAACCCTAACCCTAACCTAACTAAGTCTAACCCTAACACAAACCCTAACCTTAACCCTAACCCTAACCCTAACCCTAACCCTAACCCTAACCCTAACCCTAGCCCTAACCCTAACCCTAACCCTAGCCCTGATCCTAACCCTAACCCTAACCCTAACCCTAACGCTAACCCTAACCCTAACCCTAGCCCTAACACAAACCCTAACCCTAACCCGAACCCTAACCCTAAACCTAACACTAACCCTAGCCCAAATAACCCTAACCCTAACCCTAACCCAATTAACCCTAACCCTAACGCAAATAAAACATACCCTAACCATAACGCAACTAACACTAACCCTAACAGAAATAGCTCTAACAGTAACCCAAATAACCATAACCCTAAGCTAACCCTAACCCTAATCCTAACCGTAGCCCCAACCCTAACCCTAACCCTAGCCCAAATAACCCTAACCCTAACCCTAACCCAAATATCCCTAACCCTAATGGAAATAAACTTAACCCTAACCATAACGCAACTAACCATAACCCTAAGAGAAATAGACCTAACAGTAACCCAAATAACCATAAACATAACCCTAACCTAACTAGCTCTAACTCTAATCCTAACCCTAACCCTAACCCTAACAATAACCCTAACCCAAATATCCCTAATCCTAAGGGAAATAAACCTAACCCTAACCATAACGCAACTAACCCTAACCATAACGCAACTAACCCTAACCCAAACAGAAATAGCCGTAACACTAATCCAAATAACTAAATCCCTAACCCTAACTTAACTAACCTTAACCCTAACCCCAACACTAACCCTAGCCCAAATATCCCTAACCCTAACCCTAACCCAAATATCCCTAACACTAACGGAAATAAACCTAACCCTAACCATAACGCAACAAACAATAACCCTAACAGAAATAGCCCTAACAGTAACCCAAATAACCATAACCCTAACCCTAACCTAACTAGCTCTAACTCTAACCCTAACCCTAACCCTAACCCTAACCCTAACCCAAGTAACCCTAAACCTAACCCAAAAAAACCTAACCATAATCAACTAACCCTAACCATAATGCAACTAACCCTATCCCAAACAGAAATAGCCCTAACACTAACCCAAATAACCATAACGCTGACCCTAACCGAACTAACTCTAACCCTAACACAAACCCTAAGCCTAACCCTAACCCTAACCCGAAACCTAACCCTAACCCTAACCCTAACCCTAACCGTAACCCTAGCCCAAATAACCCTAACCCTAACCCAAATAACCATAACCCTAACGCAAATAAACCCAACCTTAACCATAACGCAACTAACCCTAACCCAAACAGAAATAGCACTAACACTAACCCAAATAACCAAAACCCTCCCCCTAACCTAACTAACCCTAAACATAACCCTAGCTGAAATAAACCTAACCATAACCCAAATATCCCTAACACTAACGGAAATAAACCTAACCCTAAGCATAACGCAACTAACCATAACCCTAACAAAAATCGCCATAACACTAACCCATATAACCATAACCCTAACCCTAACCTAACTAAGTCTAACCCTAACACAAACCCTAACCTTAACCCTAACCCTAACCCTAACCCTAACCCTAACCCTAACCCTAACCCTAACCCTAACCCTAACCCTAACCCTAACCCTAACCCTAACCCTAACCCTAACCCTAACCCTAGCCCTAACCCTAACCCTAACGCTAACCCTAACCCTAACCCTAGCCCTAACCATAACCCTAACACTAACCCTAGCCCAAATAACCCTAACCCTAACCCTAACCCAAATATCCCTAATCCTAACGGAAATAAACCTAACCCTAACCATAACGCAACTAACCCTAACCCAAACAGAAAAAGCCGTAACCCTAACCAAAATAACTAAATCCCTAACCCTAACTTAACTAACCTTAACCCTAACCCCAACCCTTACCCTAGCCCAAATATACGTAACCCTAACCCAAATATCCCTAACACTAACGGAAATAAACCTAACCCTAACCATAACGCAACTAACCATAACCCTAACAGAAATAGCCCTAACAGTAACCCAAATAACCATAACCCTAACCCTAACCTAACTAACTCTAACCCTAACCCAAACCCTAACCCAAGTAACCCTAACCCTAACCCAAATAACCCTAACCCAAACGCAAATAAACCCAACTTAACCATAACGCAACTAACCCTATCCCAAACAGAAATAGCCCTAACACTAACCCAAATAACCAAATCCCTAACCCTAACAAACCTTAAACCTAACGCTAAAGCTAACCCTAACTCTAACCCTAACCCTAACCCTAACCCTAACCCTAACCCAAGTAACCCTAACCCGAACCCAAATAACCCTAACCATAACCAGCTAACCCTAACCATAACGCAACTAACCCTAACCCAAACACAAATAGCCATAACACTAACCCAAATAAACATAACCCTAACCCTAACCTAACTAACCCTAACACAAACCCTAACCCTAACCCTAACACTAACCCTAACCCTAACCCTAACCCTAGCCCTAACACAAACCCTAACCCTAACCCTAGCCCTAACCCGAACCCTAACCCTAAACCTAACACTAACCCTAGCCCAAATAACCCTAACCATAATCAACTAACCATATCCCAAACAGAAATAGCCCTAACACTAACCCAAATAACCATAACGCTGACCCTAACCGAACTAACTCTAACCCTAACACAAACCCTAAGCCTAACCCTAACCCGAAACCTAACCCTAACCCTAACCCTAACCCTAACCGTAACCCTAGCCCAAATAACCCTAACCCTAACCCAAATAACCATAACCCTAACGCAAATAAACCCAAACTTAACCATAACGCAACTAACCCTAACCCAAACAGAAATAGCACTAACACTAACCCAAATAACCAAAACCCTCCCGCTAACC
This sequence comes from Sturnus vulgaris, assembly GCF_052056855.1. Classification (NCBI taxonomy): domain Eukaryota; kingdom Metazoa; phylum Chordata; class Aves; order Passeriformes; family Sturnidae; genus Sturnus; species Sturnus vulgaris. Next base: position 76,599,371 of record NC_142245.1, read on the forward strand.
TAACTAACCCTAAACATAACCCTAGCTGAAATAACCCTAACCATAACCCAAATATCCCTAACCCTAACGGAAATAAACCTAACCCTAACCATAACGCAACTAACCAAAACCCTAACAAAAATCGCCATAACACTAACCCATATAACCATAACCCTAACCCTAACCTAACTAAGTCTAACCCTAACACAAACCCTAACCTTAACCCTAACCCTAACCCTAACCCTAACCCTAACCCTAACCCTAACCCTAACCCTAACCCTAACCCTAACCCTAACCCTAGCCCTAACCCTAACCCTAACCCTAGCCCTGATCCTAACCCTAACCCTAACCCTAACGCTAACCCTAACCCTAACCCTAGCCCTAACACAAACCCTAACCCTAACCCTAACCCTAGCCCTAACCATAACCCTAACACTAACCCTAGCCCAAATAACCCTAACCCTAACCTTAACCCAACTAACCCTAACCCTAATGCAAATAGAACATACCCGAACCATAACGCAACTAACACTAACCCTAACAGAAATAGCTCTAACAGTAACCCAAATAACCATAACCCGAGGCTAACCCTAACCCTAACCCTAGCCCTAAGCCTGACCCTAACCCAAACCCTAACCCTAGCCCAAAAAACCCTAACACTAACCCTAACCCAAATATCGCTAACCCTAACGGAAATAAACCTAACCCTAACCATAACGCAACTAACCATAACCCTAACAGAAATAGACCTAACAGTAACCCAAACAATCATAACCCTAACCCTAACCTAACTAACTCTAACTCTAATCCTAATCCTAATCCTAACCCTAACCCTAACCCTAACCCTAACCCTAACCCTAACCCTAACCCTAATCCTAACCCTAACCCAAATATCCCTAATCCTAACGGAAATAAACCTAACCCTAACCATAACGCAACTAACCCTAACCCAAACAGAAAAAGCCGTAACCCTAACCAAAATAACTAAATCCCTAACCCTAACTTAACTAACCTTAACCCTAACCCAAACACTAACCCTAGCCCAAATAACCCTAACCCTAACCCTAACCCAAATATCCCTAACACTAACGGAAATAAACCTAACCCTAACCATAACGCAACTAACCATAACCCTAACAGAAATAGCCCTAACAGTAACCCAAATAACCATAACCCTAAGCCTAACCTAACTAACTCTAACCCTAACCGTAACCCTAACCAAAACCCTAACCCAGGTAACCCTAACCCTAACCCAAATAACCCTAACGCAAATAAACCCAACTTAACCATAACGCAACTAACCCTATCCCAAACAGAAATAGCCCTAACACTAACCCAAATAACCAAATCCCTAACCCTAACAAACCTTAAACCTAACGCTAAAGCTAACCCTAACTCTAACCCTAACCCTAACCCTAACCCAAGTAACCCTAACCCGAACCCAAATAACCCTAACCATAACCAACTAACCCTAACCATAACGCAACTAACCATAACCCTAACAGAAATAGCCCTAACAGTAACCCAAATAACCATAACCCTAACCCTAACCTAACTAGCTCTAACTCTAATCCTAACCCTAACCCTAACCCTAACCCTAACAATAACCCTAACCCAAATATCCCTAATCCTAACGGAAATAAACCTAACCCTAACCATAACGCAACTAACCCTAACCCAAACAGAAAAAGCCGTAACCCTAACCAAAATAACTAAATCCCTAACCCTAACTTAACTAACCTTAACCCTAACCCCAACCCTTACCCTAGCCCAAATATCCGTAACCCTAACCCAAATATCCCTAACACTAACGGAAATAAACCTAACCCTAACCATAACGCAACAAACCATAACCCTAACAGAAATAGCCCTAACAGTAACCCAAATAACCATAACCCTAACCCTAAACTAACTAGCTCTAACTCTAACCCTAACCCTAACCCTAACCCTAACCCCAACCCAAATAACCCTAACCATAATCAACTAACCCTAACCATAATGCAACTAACCCTATCCCAAACAGAAATAGCCCTAACACTAACCCAAATAACCATAACGCTGACCATAACCGAACTAACTCTAACCCTAACACAAACCCTAAGCCTAACCCTAACCCGAAACCTAACCCTAACCCAAACCGTAACCCTAGCCCAAATAACCCTAACCCTAACCCAAATAACCATAACCCTAACGCAAAAAAACCCAACCTTAACAATAACGCAACTAACCCTAACCCAAACAGAAATAGCACTAACACTAACCCAAATAACCAAAACCCTCCCCCTAACCTAACTAACCCTAACCCTAACCCTAGCTGAAATAACCCTAACCCTAACCCAAATATCCCTAACCCTAACGGAAATAAACCTAACCCTAATCATAACGCAACTAATCATAACCCTAACAAAAATCGCCATAACACTAACCCATATAACCATAACCCTAACCCTAACCTAACTAAGTCTAACCCTAACACAAACCCTAACCTTAACCCTAACCCTAACCCTAACCCTAACCCTAACCCTAACCCTAACCCCAACCCTAACCCTAACCCTAAACCTAACCCTAACCCTAGCCCTAACCCTAACCCTAACCCTAGCCCTGATCCTAACCCTAACCCTAACCCTAACCCTAACGCTAACCCTAACCCTAACCCTAACCCTAGCCCTAACACAAACCCTAACCCTAACCCTAACCCTAGCCCTAACCATAACCCTAACACTAACCCTAGCCCAAATAACCCTAACCCTAACCCTAACCCAACTAACCCTAACCCTAATGCAAATAGAACATACCCGAACCATAACGCAACTAACACTAACCCTAACAGAAATAGCTCTAACAGTAACCCAAATAACCATAACCCTAAGCTAACCCTAACCCTAACCCTAACCCTAGTCCTAAGCCTGACCCTAACCCTAACCCTAACCCTAGCCCAAATAACCCTAACCCTAACCCTAACCCAAATATCCCTAACCCTAACGGAAATAAACCTAACCCTAACCATAACGCAACTAACCATAACCCTAAGAGAAATAGACCTAACAGTAACCCAAATAACCATAAACATAACCCTAACCTAACTAGCTCTAACTCTAATCCTAACCCTAACCCTAACCCTAACAATAACCCTAACCCAAATATCCCTAATCCTAAGGGAAATAAACCTAACCCTAACCATAACGCAACTAACCCTAACCATAACGCAACTAACCCTAACCCAAACAGAAATAGCCGTAACACTAATCCAAATAACTAAATCCCTAACCCTAACTTAACTAACCTTAACCCTAACCCCAACACTAACCCTAGCCCAAATATCCCTAACCCTAACCCTAACCCAAATATCCCTAACACTAACGGAAATAAACCTAACCCTAACCATAACGCAACAAACAATAACCCTAACAGAAATAGCCCTAACAGTAACCCAAATAACCATAACCCTAACCCTAACCTAACTAGCTCTAACTCTAACCCTAACCCTAACCCTAACCCTAACCCTAACCCAAGTAACCCTAAACCTAACCCAAAAAAACCTAACCATAATCAACTAACCCTAACCATAATGCAACTAACCCTATCCCAAACAGAAATAGCCCTAACACTAACCCAAATAACCATAACGCTGACCCTAACCGAACTAACTCTAACCCTAACACAAACCCTAAGCCTAACCCTAACCCTAACCCGAAACCTAACCCTAACCCTAACCCTAACCCTAACCGTAACCCTAGCCCAAATAACCCTAACCCTAACCCAAATAACCATAACCCTAACGCAAATAAACCCAACCTTAACCATAACGCAACTAACCCTAACCCAAACAGAAATAGCACTAACACTAACCCAAATAACCAAAACCCTCCCCCTAACCTAACTAACCCTAAACATAACCCTAGCTGAAATAAACCTAACCATAACCCAAATATCCCTAACACTAACGGAAATAAACCTAACCCTAAGCATAACGCAACTAACCATAACCCTAACAAAAATCGCCATAACACTAACCCATATAACCATAACCCTAACCCTAACCTAACTAAGTCTAACCCTAACACAAACCCTAACCTTAACCCTAACCCTAACCCTAACCCTAACCCTAACCCTAACCCTAACCCTAACCCTAACCCTAACCCTAACCCTAACCCTAACCCTAACCCTAACCCTAACCCTAACCCTAACCCTAGCCCTAACCCTAACCCTAACCCTAACCCTAACCCTAGCCCTAACCCTAACCCTAACGCTAACCCTAACCCTAACCCTAGCCCTAACCATAACCCTAACACTAACCCTAGCCCAAATAACCCTAACCCTAACCCTAACCCAAATATCCCTAATCCTAACGGAAATAAACCTAACCCTAACCATAACGCAACTAACCCTAACCCAAACAGAAAAAGCCGTAACCCTAACCAAAATAACTAAATCCCTAACCCTAACTTAACTAACCTTAACCCTAACCCCAACCCTTACCCTAGCCCAAATATACGTAACCCTAACCCAAATATCCCTAACACTAACGGAAATAAACCTAACCCTAACCATAACGCAACTAACCATAACCCTAACAGAAATAGCCCTAACAGTAACCCAAATAACCATAACCCTAACCCTAACCTAACTAACTCTAACCCTAACCCAAACCCTAACCCAAGTAACCCTAACCCTAACCCAAATAACCCTAACCCAAACGCAAATAAACCCAACTTAACCATAACGCAACTAACCCTATCCCAAACAGAAATAGCCCTAACACTAACCCAAATAACCAAATCCCTAACCCTAACAAACCTTAAACCTAACGCTAAAGCTAACCCTAACTCTAACCCTAACCCTAACCCTAACCCTAACCCTAACCCAAGTAACCCTAACCCGAACCCAAATAACCCTAACCATAACCAACTAACCCTAACCATAACGCAACTAACCCTAACCCAAACACAAATAGCCATAACACTAACCCAAATAAACATAACCCTAACCCTAACCTAACTAACCCTAACACAAACCCTAACCCTAACCCTAACACTAACCCTAACCCTAACCCTAACCCTAGCCCTAACACAAACCCTAACCCTAACCCTAGCCCTAACCCGAACCCTAACCCTAAACCTAACACTAACCCTAGCCCAAATAACCCTAACCATAATCAACTAACCATATCCCAAACAGAAATAGCCCTAACACTAACCCAAATAACCATAACGCTGACCCTAACCGAACTAACTCTAACCCTAACACAAACCCTAAGCCTAACCCTAACCCGAAACCTAACCCTAACCCTAACCCTAACCCTAACCGTAACCCTAGCCCAAATAACCCTAACCCTAACCCAAATAACCATAACCCTAACGCAAATAAACCCAACCTTAACCATAACGCAACTAACCCTAACCCAAACAGAAATAGCACTAACACTAACCCAAATAACCAAAACCCTCCCGCTAACCTAACTAACCCTAAACATAACCCTAGCTGAAATAACCCTAACCATAACCCAAATATCCCTAACCCTAACGGAAATAAACCTAACCCTAACCATAACGCAACTAACCAAAACCCTAACAAAAATCGCCATAACACTAACCCATATAACCATAACCCTAACCCTAACCTAACTAAGTCTAACCCTAACACAAACCCTAACCTTAACCCTAACCCTAACCCTAACCCTAACCCTAACCCTAACCCTAACCCTAACCCTAACCCTAACCCTAACCCTAACCCTAGCCCTAACCCTAACCCTAACCCTAGCCCTGATCCTAACCCTAACCCTAACCCTAACGCTAACCCTAACCCTAACCCTAGCCCTAACACAAACCCTAACCCTAACCCTAACCCTAGCCCTAACCATAACCCTAACACTAACCCTAGCCCAAATAACCCTAACCCTAACCTTAACCCAACTAACCCTAACCCTAATGCAAATAGAACATACCCGAACCATAACGCAACTAACACTAACCCTAACAGAAATAGCTCTAACAGTAACCCAAATAACCATAACCCGAGGCTAACCCTAACCCTAACCCTAGCCCTAAGCCTGACCCTAACCCAAACCCTAACCCTAGCCCAAAAAACCCTAACACTAACCCTAACCCAAATATCGCTAACCCTAACGGAAATAAACCTAACCCTAACCATAACGCAACTAACCATAACCCTAACAGAAATAGACCTAACAGTAACCCAAACAATCATAACCCTAACCCTAACCTAACTAACTCTAACTCTAATCCTAATCCTAATCCTAACCCTAACCCTAACCCTAACCCTAACCCTAACCCTAACCCTAACCCTAATCCTAACCCTAACCCAAATATCCCTAATCCTAACGGAAATAAACCTAACCCTAACCATAACGCAACTAACCCTAACCCAAACAGAAAAAGCCGTAACCCTAACCAAAATAACTAAATCCCTAACCCTAACTTAACTAACCTTAACCCTAACCCAAACACTAACCCTAGCCCAAATAACCCTAACCCTAACCCTAACCCAAATATCCCTAACACTAACGGAAATAAACCTAACCCTAACCATAACGCAACTAACCATAACCCTAACAGAAATAGCCCTAACAGTAACCCAAATAACCATAACCCTAACCCTAACCTAACTAACTCTAACCCTAACCGTAACCCTAACCAAAACCCTAACCCAGGTAACCCTAACCCTAACCCAAATAACCCTAACGCAAATAAACCCAACTTAACCATAACGCAACTAACCCTATCCCAAACAGAAATAGCCCTAACACTAACCCAAATAACCAAATCCCTAACCCTAACAAACCTTAAACCTAACGCTAAAGCTAACCCTAACTCTAACCCTAACCCTAACCCTAACCCAAGTAACCCTAACCCGAACCCAAATAACCCTAACCATAACCAACTAACCCTAACCATAACGCAACTAACCATAACCCTAACAGAAATAGCCCTAACAGTAACCCAAATAACCATAACCCTAACCCTAACCTAACTAGCTCTAACTCTAATCCTAACCCTAACCCTAACCCTAACCCTAACAATAACCCTAACCCAAATATCCCTAATCCTAACGGAAATAAACCTAACCCTAACCATAACGCAACTAACCCTAACCCAAACAGAAAAAGCCGTAACCCTAACCAAAATAACTAAATCCCTAACCCTAACTTAACTAACCTTAACCCTAACCCCAACCCTTACCCTAGCCCAAATATCCGTAACCCTAACCCAAATATCCCTAACACTAACGGAAATAAACCTAACCCTAACCATAACGCAACAAACAATAACCCTAACAGAAATAGCCCTAACAGTAACCCAAATAACCATAACCCTAACCCTAACCTAACTAGCTCTAACTCTAACCCTAACCCTAACCCAAGTAACCCTAAACCTATCCCAAATAAACCTAACCATAATCAACTAACCCTAACCATAATGCAACTAACCATATCCCAAACAGAAATAGCCCTAACACTAACCCAAATAACCATAACACTGACCCTAACCGAACTAACTCTAACCCTAACACAAACCCTAAGCCTAACCCTAACCCGAAACCTAACCCTAACCCTAACCCAAGTAACCCTAACCCGAACCCAAATAACCCTAACCATAACCAACTAACCCTAACCATAACGCAACTAACCATAACCCTAACAGAAATAGCCCTAACAGTAACCCAAATAACCATAACCCTAACCCTAACCTAACTAACCCTAACACAAACCCTAACCCTAACCCTAACCCTAACCCTAACCCTAACCCAAATATCCCTAATCCTAACGGAAATAAACCTAACCCTAACCATAACGCAACTAACCCTAACCCAAACAGAAAAAGCCGTAACCCTAACCAAAATAACTAAATCCCTAACCCTAACTTAACTAACCTTAACCCTAACCCCAACACTAACCCTAGCCCAAATAACCCTAACCCTAACCCTAACCAAATATGCCTAATCCTAACGGAAATAAACCTAACCCTAACCATAACGCAAGTAACCATAACCCTAACAGAAATAGCCGTAACAGTAACCCAAATAACCATAAACATAACCCTAACCTAACTAGCTCTAACTCTAATCCTAATCCTAACCCTAACCCTAACCCTAACAATAACCCTAACCCAAATATCCCTAATCCTAACGGAAATAAACCTAACCCTAACCATAACGCAACTAACCCTAACCCAAACAGAAAAAGCCGTAACCCTAACCAAAATAACTAAATCCCTAACCCTAACTTAACTAACCTTAACCCTAACCCCAACCCTTACCCTAGCCCAAATATCCGTAACCCTAACCCAAATATCCCTAACACTAACGGAAATAAACCTAACCCTAACCATAACGCAACAAAACATAACCCTAACAGAAATAGCCCTAACAGTAACCCAAATAACCATAACCCTAACCCTAAACTAACTAGCTCTAACTCTAACCCTAACCCTAACCCTAACCCTAACCCCAACCCAAATAACCCTAACCATAATCAACTAACCCTAACCATAATGCAACTAACCCTATCCCAAACAGAAATAGCCCTAACACTAACCCAAATAACCATAACGCTGACCATAACCGAACTAACTCTAACCCTAACACAAACCCTAAGCCTAACCCTAACCCGAAACCTAACCCTAACCCTAACCCAAACCGTAACCCTAGCCCAAATAACCCTAACCCTAACCCAAATAACCATAACCCTAACGCAAAAAACCCCAACCTTAACAATAACGCAACTAACCCTAACCCAAACAGAAATAGCACTAACACTAACCCAAATAACCAAAACCCTCCCGCTAACCTAACTAACCCTAAACATAACCCTAGCTGAAATAACCCTAACCATAACCCAAATATCCCTAACCCTAACGGAAATGAACCTAACCCTAACCATAACGCAACTAACCATAACCCTAACAAAAATCGCCATAACACTAACCCATATAACCATAACCCTAACCCTAACCTAACTAAGTCTAACCCTAACACAAACCCTAACCTTAACCCTAACCCTAACCCTAACCCTAACCCTAACCCTAACCCTAACCCTAACACTAACCCTAACCCTAACCCTAACCCTAACCCTAGCCCTAACCCTAACCCTAACCCTAGCCCTGATCCTAACCCTAACCCTAACCCTAACGCTAACCCTAACCCTAACCCTAGCCCTAACACAAACCCTAACCCTAACCCTAACCCTAGCCCTAACCATAACCCTAACACTAACCCTAGCCCAAATAACCCTAACCCTAACCCTAACCCAACTAACCCTAACCCTAATGCAAATAGAACATACCCGAACCATAACGCAACTAACACTAACCCTAACAGAAATAGCTCTAACAGTAACCCAAATAACCATAACCCTAAGCTAACACTAACCCTAACCCTAGCCCTAAGCCTGACCCTAACCCAAACCCTAACCCTAGCCCAAAAAACCCTAACACTAACCCTTACCCAAATATCCCTAACCCTAACGGAAATAAACCTAACCCTAACCATAACGCAACTAACCATAACCCTAACAGAAATAGACCTAACAGTAACCCTAAACAATCATAACCCTAACCCTAACCTAACTAACTCTAACTCTAATCCTAATCCTAATCCTAATCCTAATCCTAACCCTAACCCTAACCCTAACCCTAACCCTAACCCTAACCCTAACCCTAACCCAAATATCCCTAATCCTAACGGAAATAAACCTAACCCTAACCATAACGCAACTAACCCTAACCCAAACAGAAAAAGCCGTAACCCTAACCAAAATAACTAAATCCCTAACCCTAACTTAACTAACCTTAACCCTAACCCAAACACTAACCCTAGCCCAAATAACCCTAACCCTAACCCTAACCCAAATATCCCTAACACTAACGGAAATAAACCTAACCCTAACCATAACGCAACTAACCATAACCCTAACAGAAATAGCCCTAACAGTAACCCAAATAACCATAACCCTAACCCTAACCTAACTAACTCTAACCCTAACCGTAACCCTAACCCAAACCCTAACCCAGGTAACCCTAAACCTAACCCAAATAACCCTAACGCAAATAAACCCAACTTAACCATAACGCAACTAACCCTATCCCAAACAGAAATAGCCCTAACACTAACCCAAATAACCAAATCCCTAACCCTAACAAACCTTAAACCTAACGCTAAAGCTAACCCTAACTCTAACCCTAACCCTAACCCTAACCCAAGTAACCCTAACCCGAACCCAAATAACCCTAACCATAACCAACTAACCCTAACCATAACGCAACTAACCATAACCCTAACAGAAATAGCCCTAACAGTAACCCAAATAACCATAAACATAACCCTAACCTAACTAGCTCTAACTCTAATCCTAATCCTAACCCTAACCCTAACCCTAACAATAACCCTAACCCAAATATCCCTAATCCTAACGGAAATAAACCTAACCCTAACCATAACGCAACTAACCCTAACCCAAACAGAAATAGCACTAACACTAACCCAAATAACCAAAACCCTCCCGCTAACCTAACTAACCCTAAACATAACCCTAGCTGAAATAACCCTAACCATAACCCAAATATCCCTAACCCTAACGGAAATGAACCTAACCCTAACCATAACGCAACTAACCATAACCCTAACAAAAATCGCCATAACACTAACCCATATAACCATAACCCTAACCCTAACCTAACTAAGTCTAACCCTAACACAAACCCTAACCTTAACCCTAACCCTAACCCTAACCCTAACCCTAACCCTAACCCTAACCCTAACACTAACCCTAACCCTAACCCTAACCCTAACCCTAGCCCTAACCCTAACCCTAACCCTAGCCCTGATCCTAACCCTAACCCTAACCCTAACGCTAACCCTAACCCTAACCCTAACCCTAGCCCTAACACAAACCCTAACCCTAACCCTAACCCTAGCCCTAACCATAACCCTAACACTAACCCTAGCCCAAATAACCCTAACCCTAACCCTAACCCAACTAACCCTAACCCTAATGCAAATAGAACATACCCGAACCATAACGCAACTAACACTAACCCTAACAGAAATAGCTCTAACAGTAACCCAAATAACCATAACCCTAAGCTAACACTAACCCTAACCCTAGCCCTAAGCCTGACCCTAACCCAAACCCTAACCCTAGCCCAAAAAACCCTAACACTAACCCTTACCCAAATATCCCTAACCCTAACGGAAATAAACCTAACCCTAACCATAACGCAACTAACCATAACCCTAACAGAAATAGACCTAACAGTAACCCTAAACAATCATAACCCTAACCCTAACCTAACTAACTCTAACTCTAATCCTAATCCTAATCCTAATCCTAATCCTAATCCTAACCCTAACCCTAACCCTAACCCTAACCCTAACCCTAACCCTAACCCTAACCCTAACCCAAATATCCCTAATCCTAACGGAAATAAACCTAACCCTAACCATAACGCAACTAACCCTAACCCAAACAGAAAAAGCCGTAACCCTAACCAAAATAACTAAATCCCTAACCCTAACTTAACTAACCTTAACCCTAACCCAAACACTAACCCTAGCCCAAATAACCCTAACCCTAACCCTAACCCAAATATCCCTAACACTAACGGAAATAAACCTAACCCTAACCATAACGCAACTAACCATAACCCTAACAGAAATAGCCCTAACAGTAACCCAAATAACCATAACCCTAACCCTAACCTAACTAACTCTAACCCTAACCGTAACCCTAACCAAAACCCTAACCCAGGTAACCCTAACCCTAACCCAAATAACCCTAACGCAAATAAACCCAACTTAACCATAACGCAACTAACCCTATCCCAAACAGAAATAGCCCTAACACTAACCCAAATAACCAAATCCCTAACCCTAACAAACCTTAAACCTAACGCTAAAGCTAACCCTAACTCTAACCCTAACCCTAACCCTAACCCAAGTAACCCTAACCCGAACCCAAATAACCCTAACCATAACCAACTAACCCTAACCATAACGCAACTAACCATAACCCTAACAGAAATAGCCCTAACAGTAACCCAAATAACCATAACCCTAACCCTAACCTAACTAACCCTAACACAAACCCTAACCCTAACCCTAACCCTAACCCTAACCCAAATATCCCTAATCCTAACGGAAATAAACCTAACCCTAACCATAACGCAACTAACCCTAACCCAAACAGAAAAAGCCGTAACCCTAACCAAAATAACTAAATCCCTAACCCTAACTTAACTAACCTTAACCCTAACCCCAACACTAACCCTAGCCCAAATAACCCTAACCCTAACCCTAACCAAATATGCCTAATCCTAACGGAAATAAACCTAACCCTAACCATAACGCAACTAACCATAACCCTAACAGAAATAGCCGTAACAGTAACCCAAATAACCATAAACATAACCCTAACCTAACTAGCTCTAACTCTAATCCTAACCCTAACCCTAACCCTAACCCTAACCCTAACAATAACCCTAACCCAAATATCCCTAATCCTAACGGAAATAAACCTAACCCTAACCATAACGCAACTAACCCTAACCCAAACAGAAAAAGCCGTAACCCTAACCAAAATAAATAAATCCCTAACCCTAACTTAACTAACCTTAACCCTAACCCCAACCCTTACCCTAGCCCAAATATCCGTAACCCTAACCCAAATATCCCTAACACTAACGGAAATAAACCTAACCCTAACCATAACGCAACAAACCATAACCCTAACAGAAATAGCCCTAACAGTAACCCAAATAACCATAACCCTAACCCTAAACTAACTAGCTCTAACTCTAACCCTAACCCTAACCCTAACCCTAACCCCAACCCAAATAACCCTAACCATAATCAACTAACCCTAACCATAATGCAACTAACCCTATCCCAAACAGAAATAGCCCTAACACTAACCCAAATAACCATAACGCTGACCATAACCGAACTAACTCTAACCCTAACACAAACCCTAAGCCTAACCCTAACCCGAAACCTAACCCTAACCCTAACGCTAACCCTAACCCTAACCCTAGCCCTAACACAAACCCTAACCCTAACCCTAACCCTAACCCTAACCCAAATAACCCTAACCCTAACCCTAAGCCAACTAACCCTAACCCTAATGCAAATAGAACATACCCGAACCATAACGCAACTAACACTAACCCTAACAGAAATAGCTCTAACAGTAACCCAAATAACCATAACCCTAAGCTAACCCTAACCCTAACCCTAACCCTAGTCCTAAGCCTGACCCTAACCCTAACCCTAACCCTAGCCCAAATAACCCTAACCCTAACCCTAACCCAAATATCCCTAACCCTAACGGAAATAAACCTAACCCTAACCATAACGCAACTAACCATAACCCTAACAGAAATAGACCTAACAGTAACCCAAACAACCATAACCCTAACCCTAACCTAACTAACTCTAACTCTAATCCTAACCCGAACCCGAACCCTAACCCTAACCCTAACCCTAACCCTAACCCAAATATCCCTAATCCTAACGGAAATAAACCTAACCCTAACCGTAACGCAACTAACCCTAACCCAAAGAGAAATAGCCGTAACACTAATCCAAATAACTAAATCCCTAACCCTAATTTAACTAACCTTAACCCTAACCCCAACCCTAACCCTAGCCCAAATAACCCTAACCCTAACCCTAACCCAAATATCCCTAACACTAACGGAAATAAACCTAACCCTAACCATAACGCAACTAACCATAACCCTTACAGAAATAGCCCTAACAGTAACCCAAATAACCATAACCCTAACCCTAACCTAACTAACTCTAACCCTAACCCAAACCCTAACCCAAGTAACCCTAACCCTAACCCAAATAACCCTAACCCAAACGCAAATAAACCCAACTTAACCATAACGCAACTAACCCTATCCCAAACAGAAATAGCCCTAACACTAACCCAAATAACCAAATCCCTAACCCTAACAAACCTTAAACCTAACGCTAAAGCTAACCCTAACTCTAACCCTAACCCTAACCCTAACCCTAACCCTAACCCTAACCCTAACCCTAACCCAAGTAACCCTAACCCGAACACAAATAACCCTAACCATAACCAACTAACCCTAACCATAACGCAACTAACCCTAACCCAAACACAAATAGCCATAACACTAACCCAAATAAACATAACCCTAACCCTAACCTAACTAACCCTAACACAAACCCTAACCCTAACCCTAACACTAACCCTAACCCTAACCCTAACCCTAACCCTAACACAAACCCTAACCCTAACCCTAGCCCTAACCCTAAACCTAACACTAACCCTAGCCCAAATAACCCTAACCCTAACCCTAACCCAATTAACCCTAACCCTAACGCAAATAAAACATACCCTAACCATAACGCAACCAACACTAACCCTAACAGAAATAGCTCTAACAGTAACCCAAATAACCATAACCCTAAGCTAACCCTAACCCTAATCCTAACCGTAGCCCCAACCCTAACCCTAACCCTAGCCCAAATAACCCTAACCCTAACCCTAACCCAAATATCCCTAACCCTAACGGAAATAAACTTAACCCTAACCATTACGAAACTAACCATAACCCTAACAGAAATAGACCTAACAGTAACCCAAATAACCATAAACATAACCCTAACCTAACTAGCTCTAACTCTAATCCTAACCCTAACCCTAACCCTAACCCTAACAATAACCCTAACCCAAATATCCCTAATCCTAAGGGAAATAAACCTAACCCTAACCATAACGCAACTAACCCTAACCCAAACAGAAATAGCCGTAACACTAATCCAAATAACTAAATCCCTAACCCTAACTTAACTAACCTTAACCCTAACCCCAACACTAACCCTAGCCCATATATCCCTAACCCTAACCCTAACCCAAATATCCCTAACACTAACGGAAATAAACCTAAACCTAACCATAACGCAACAAACAATAACCCTAACAGAAATAGCCCTAACAGTAACCCAAATAACCATAACCCTAACCCTAACCTAACTAGCTCTAACTCTAACCCTAACCCTAACCCTAACCCTAACCCAAGTAACCCTAAACCTAACCCAAATAAACCTAACCATAATCAACTAACCCTAACCATAATGCAACTAACCCTATCCCAAACAGAAATAGCCCTAACACTAACCCAAATAACCATAACGCTGACCCTAACCGAACTAACTCTAACCCTAACACAAACCCTAAGCCTAACCCTAACCCTAACCCGAAACCTAACCCTAACCCTAACCCTAACCGTAACCCTAGCCCAAATAACCCTAACCCTAACCCAAATAACCATAACCCTAACGCAAATAAACCCAACCTTAACCATAACGCAACTAACCCTAACCCAAACAGAAATAGCACTAACACTAACCCAAATAACCAAAACCCTCCCCCTAACCTAACTAACCCTAAACATAACCCTAGCTGAAATAAACCTAACCATAACCCAAATATCCCTAACCCTAACGGAAATAAACCTAACCCTAACCATAACGCAACTAACCATAACCCTAACAAAAATCGCCATAACACTAACCCATATAACCATAACCCTAACCCTAACCTAACTAAGTCTAACCCTAACACAAACCCTAACCTTAACCCTAACCCTAACCCTAACCCTAACCCTAACCCTAACCCTAACCCTAACCCTAACCCTAACCCTAATCCTAGCCCTAACCCTAACCCTAGCCCTGATCCTAACCCTAACCCTAACCCTAACCCTAACCCTAACCCTAACGCTAACCCTAACCCTAACCCTAGCCCTAACACAAACCCTAACCCTAACCCTAACCCTAGCCCTAACCATAACCCTAACACTAACCCTAGCCCAAATAACCCTAACCCTAACCCTAACCCAACTAACCCTAACCCTAATGCAAATAGAACATACCTGAACCATAACGCAACTAACACTAACCCTAACAGAAATAGCTCTAAGAGTAACCCAAATAACCATAACCCTAAGCTAACCCTAACCCTAACCCTAACCCTAGCCCTAAGCCTGACCCTAACCCTAACCCTAACCCTAGCCCAAAAAACCCTAACACTAACCCTAACCCAAATATCCCTAACCCTAACGGAAATAAACCTAACCCTAACCATAACGCAACTAACCATAACCCTAACAGAAATAGACCTAACAGTAACCCAAACAATCATAACCCTAACCCTAACCTAACTAACTCTAACTCTAATCCTAATCCTAATCCTAACCCTAACCCTAACCCTAACCCTAACCCTAACCCTAACCCTAACCCTAACCCAAATATCCCTAATCCTAACGGAAATAAACCTAACCCTAACCATAACGCAACTAACCCTAACCCAAACAGAAAAAGCCGTAACCCTAACCAAAATAACTAAATCCCTAACCCTGACTTAACTAACCTTAACCCTAACCCAAACACTAACCCTAGCCCAAATAACCCTAACCCTAACCCTAACCCAAATATCCCTAACACTGACGGAAATAAACCTAACCCTAACCATAACGCAACTAACCATAACCCTAACAGAAATAGCCCTAACAGTAACCCAAATAACCATAACCCTAACCCTAACCTAACTAACTCTAACCCTAACCGTAACCCTAACCCAAACCCTAACCCAGGTAACCCTAAACCTAACCCAAATAACCCTAACGCAAATAAACCCAACTTAACCATAACGCAACTAACCCTATCCCAAACAGAAATAGCCCTAACACTAACCCAAATAACCAAATCCCTAACCCTAACAAACCTTAAACCTAACGCTAAAGCTAACCCTAACTCTAACCCTAACCCTAACCCTAACCCAAGTAACCCTAACCCGAACCCAAATAACCCTAACCATAACCAACTAACCCTAACCATAACGCAACTAACCATAACCCTAACAGAAATAGCCCTAACAGTAACCCAAATAACCATAAACATAACCCTAACCTAACTAGCTCTAACTCTAATCCTAACCCTAACCCTAACCCTAACCCTAACAATAACCCTAACCCAAATATCCCTAATCCTAACGGAAATAAACCTAACCCTAACCATAACGCAACTAACCCTAACCCAAACAGAAAAAGCCGTAACCCTAACCAAAATAACTAAATCCCTAACCCTAACTTAACTAACCTTAACCCTAACCCCAACCCTTACCCTAGCCCAAATATCCGTAACCCTAACCCAAATATCCCTAACACTAACGGAAATAAACCTAACCCTAACCATAACGCAACAAACAATAACCCTAACAGAAATAGCCCTAACAGTAACCCAAATAACCATAACCCTAACCCTAAACTAACTAGCTCTAACCCTAACCCTAACCCTAACCCTAACCCTAACCCTAACCCCAACCCAAATAACCCTAACCATAACGCAACTAACCCTAACCATAATGCAACTAACCCTATCCCAAACAGAAATAGCCCTAACACTAACCCAAATAACCATAACGCTGACCATAACCGAACTAACTCTAACCCTAACACAAACCCTAAGCCTAACCCTAACCCGAAACCTAACCCTAACCCTAACCCAAACCGTAACCCTAGCCCAAATAACCCTAACCCTAACCCAAATAACCATAACCCTAACGCAAAAAAACCCAACCTTAACAATAACGCAACTAACCCTAACCCAAACAGAAATAGCACTAACACTAACCCAAATAACCAAAACCCTCCCCCTAACCTAACTAACCCTAACCCTAACCCTAGCTGAAATAACCCTAACCCTAACCCAAATATCCCTAACCCTAACGGAAATAAACCTAACCCTAACCATAACGCAACTAACCATAACCCTAACAAAAATCGCCATAACACTAACCCATATAACCATAACCCTAACCCTAACCTAACTAAGTCTAACCCTAACACAAACCCTAACCTTAACCCTAACCCTAACCCTAACCCTAACCCTAACCGTAACCCTAACCCTAACCCTAGCCCTGATCCTAACCCTAACCCTAACCCTAACCCTAACCCTAACCCTAACCCTAACCCTAACCCTAACCCTAACCCTAACCCTAGCCCTAACACAAACCCTAACCCTAACCCTAACCCTAGCCCTAACCATAACCCTAACACTAACCCTAGCCCAAATAACCCTAACCCTAACCCTCACCCAACTAACCCTAACCCTAATGCAAATAGAACATACCCGAACCATAACACAACTAACACTAACCCTAACAGAAATAGCTCTAACAGTAACCCAAATAACCATAACCCTAAGCTAACCCTAACCCTAACCCTAGTCCTAAGCCTGACCCTAACCCTAACCCTAACCCTAGCCCAAATAACCCTAACCCTAACCCTAACCCAAATATCCCTAACCCTAACGGAAATAAACCTAACCCTAACCATAACGCAACTAACCATAACCCTAACAGAAATAGACCTAACAGTAACCCAAACAACCATAACCCTAACCCTAACCTAACTAACTCTAACTCTAATCCTAACCCGAACCCTAACCCTAACCCTAACCCTATCCCTAACCCAAATATCCCTAATCCTAACGGAAATAAACCTAACCCTAACCGTAACGCAACTAACCCTAACCCAAAGAGAAATAGCCGTAACACGAATCCAAATGACTAAATCCCTAACCCTAATTTAACTAACCTTAACCCTAACCCCAACCCTAACCCTAGCCCAAATAACCCTAACCCTAACCCTAACCCAAATATCCCTAACACTAACGGAAATAAACCTAACCCTAACCATAACGCAACTAACCATAACCCTAACAGAAATAGCCCTAACAGTAACCAAAAAAACCATAACCCTAACCCTAACCTAACTAGCTCTAACTCTAACCCTAACCCTTACCCTAACCCCAACCCAAATAACCCTAACCATAATCAACTAACCCTAACCATAATGCAACTAACCCTATCCCAAACAGAAATAGCCCTAACACTAACCCAAATAACCATAACGCTGACCCTAACCGAACTAACTCTAACCCTAACACAAACCCTAAACCTAACCCTAACCCTAACCCGAAACCTAACCCTAACCCTAACCCTAACCCTAACCGTAACCCTAGCCCAAATAACCTAAACCTAACCCAAATAACCATAACCCTAATGCAAATAAACCCAACCTTAACCATAACGCAACTAACCCTATGCCAAACAGAAATAGCCCTAACACTAACCCAAATAACCATAACGCTGACCCTAACCGAACTAACTCTAACCCTAACACAAACCCTAAGCCTAACCCTAACCCTAACCCGAAACCTAACCCTAACCCTAACCCTAACCGTAACCCTAGCCCAAATAACCCTAACCCTAACCCAAATAACCATAACCCTAACGCAAATAAACCCAACCTTAACCATAACGCAACTAACCCTAACCCAAACAGAAATAGCACTAACACTAACCCAAATAACCAAAACCCTCCCCCTAACCTAACTAACCCTAAACATAACCCTAGCTGAAATAAACCTAACCATAACCCAAATATCCCTAACCCTAACGGAAATAAACCTAACCCTAACCATAACGCAACTAACCATAACCCTAACAAAAATCGCCATAACACTAACCCATATAACCATAACCCTAACCCTAACCTAACTAAGTCTAACCCTAACACAAACCCTAACCTTAACCCTAACCCTAACCCTAACCCTAACCCTAACCCTAACCCTAACCCTAACCCTAACCCTAACCCTAATCCTAGCCCTAACCCTAACCCTAGCCCTGATCCTAACCCTAACCCTAACCCTAACCCTAACCCTAACCCTAACGCTAACCCTAACCCTAACCCTAGCCCTAACACAAACCCTAACCCTAACCCTAACCCTAGCCCTAACCATAACCCTAACACTAACCCTAGCCCAAATAACCCTAACCCTAACCCTAACCCAACTAACCCTAACCCTAATGCAAATAGAACATACCTGAACCATAACGCAACTAACACTAACCCTAACAGAAATAGCTCTAAGAGTAACCCAAATAACCATAACCCTAAGCTAACCCTAACCCTAACCCTAACCCTAGCCCTAAGCCTGACCCTAACCCTAACCCTAACCCTAGCCCAAAAAACCCTAACACTAACCCTAACCCAAATATCCCTAACCCTAACGGAAATAAACCTAACCCTAACCATAACGCAACTAACCATAACCCTAACAGAAATAGACCTAACAGTAACCCAAACAATCATAACCCTAACCCTAACCTAACTAACTCTAACTCTAATCCTAATCCTAATCCTAACCCTAACCCTAACCCTAACCCTAACCCTAACCCTAACCCTAACCCTAACCCAAATATCCCTAATCCTAACGGAAATAAACCTAACCCTAACCATAACGCAACTAACCCTAACCCAAACAGAAAAAGCCGTAACCCTAACCAAAATAACTAAATCCCTAACCCTGACTTAACTAACCTTAACCCTAACCCAAACACTAACCCTAGCCCAAATAACCCTAACCCTAACCCTAACCCAAATATCCCTAACACTGACGGAAATAAACCTAACCCTAACCATAACGCAACTAACCATAACCCTAACAGAAATAGCCCTAACAGTAACCCAAATAACCATAACCCTAACCCTAACCTAACTAACTCTAACCCTAACCGTAACCCTAACCCAAACCCTAACCCAGGTAACCCTAAACCTAACCCAAATAACCCTAACGCAAATAAACCCAACTTAACCATAACGCAACTAACCCTATCCCAAACAGAAATAGCCCTAACACTAACCCAAATAACCAAATCCCTAACCCTAACAAACCTTAAACCTAACGCTAAAGCTAACCCTAACTCTAACCCTAACCCTAACCCTAACCCAAGTAACCCTAACCCGAACCCAAATAACCCTAACCATAACCAACTAACCCTAACCATAACGCAACTAACCATAACCCTAACAGAAATAGCCCTAACAGTAACCCAAATAACCATAAACATAACCCTAACCTAACTAGCTCTAACTCTAATCCTAACCCTAACCCTAACCCTAACCCTAACAATAACCCTAACCCAAATATCCCTAATCCTAACGGAAATAAACCTAACCCTAACCATAACGCAACTAACCCTAACCCAAACAGAAAAAGCCGTAACCCTAACCAAAATAACTAAATCCCTAACCCTAACTTAACTAACCTTAACCCTAACCCCAACCCTTACCCTAGCCCAAATATCCGTAACCCTAACCCAAATATCCCTAACACTAACGGAAATAAACCTAACCCTAACCATAACGCAACAAACAATAACCCTAACAGAAATAGCCCTAACAGTAACCCAAATAACCATAACCCTAACCCTAAACTAACTAGCTCTAACCCTAACCCTAACCCTAACCCTAACCCTAACCCTAACCCCAACCCAAATAACCCTAACCATAACGCAACTAACCCTAACCATAATGCAACTAACCCTATCCCAAACAGAAATAGCCCTAACACTAACCCAAATAACCATAACGCTGACCATAACCGAACTAACTCTAACCCTAACACAAACCCTAAGCCTAACCCTAACCCGAAACCTAACCCTAACCCTAACCCAAACCGTAACCCTAGCCCAAATAACCCTAACCCTAACCCAAATAACCATAACCCTAACGCAAAAAAACCCAACCTTAACAATAACGCAACTAACCCTAACCCAAACAGAAATAGCACTAACACTAACCCAAATAACCAAAACCCTCCCCCTAACCTAACTAACCCTAACCCTAACCCTAGCTGAAATAACCCTAACCCTAACCCAAATATCCCTAACCCTAACGGAAATAAACCTAACCCTAACCATAACGCAACTAACCATAACCCTAACAAAAATCGCCATAACACTAACCCATATAACCATAACCCTAACCCTAACCTAACTAAGTCTAACCCTAACACAAACCCTAACCTTAACCCTAACCCTAACCCTAACCCTAACCCTAACCGTAACCCTAACCCTAACCCTAGCCCTGATCCTAACCCTAACCCTAACCCTAACCCTAACCCTAACCCTAACCCTAACCCTAACCCTAACCCTAACCCTAACCCTAACCCTAACCCTAGCCCTAACACAAACCCTAACCCTAACCCTAACCCTAGCCCTAACCATAACCCTAACACTAACCCTAGCCCAAATAACCCTAACCCTAACCCTCACCCAACTAACCCTAACCCTAATGCAAATAGAACATACCCGAACCATAACACAACTAACACTAACCCTAACAGAAATAGCTCTAACAGTAACCCAAATAACCATAACCCTAAGCTAACCCTAACCCTAACCCTAGTCCTAAGCCTGACCCTAACCCTAACCCTAACCCTAGCCCAAATAACCCTAACCCTAACCCTAACCCAAATATCCCTAACCCTAACGGAAATAAACCTAACCCTAACCATAACGCAACTAACCATAACCCTAACAGAAATAGACCTAACAGTAACCCAAACAACCATAACCCTAACCCTAACCTAACTAACTCTAACTCTAATCCTAACCCGAACCCTAACCCTAACCCTAACCCTATCCCTAACCCAAATATCCCTAATCCTAACGGAAATAAACCTAACCCTAACCGTAACGCAACTAACCCTAACCCAAAGAGAAATAGCCGTAACACGAATCCAAATGACTAAATCCCTAACCCTAATTTAACTAACCTTAACCCTAACCCCAACCCTAACCCTAGCCCAAATAACCCTAACCCTAACCCTAACCCAAATATCCCTAACACTAACGGAAATAAACCTAACCCTAACCATAACGCAACTAACCATAACCCTAACAGAAATAGCCCTAACAGTAACCAAAAAAACCATAACCCTAACCCTAACCTAACTAGCTCTAACTCTAACCCTAACCCTTACCCTAACCCCAACCCAAATAACCCTAACCATAATCAACTAACCCTAACCATAATGCAACTAACCCTATCCCAAACAGAAATAGCCCTAACACTAACCCAAATAACCATAACGCTGACCCTAACCGAACTAACTCTAACCCTAACACAAACCCTAAACCTAACCCTAACCCTAACCCGAAACCTAACCCTAACCCTAACCCTAACCCTAACCGTAACCCTAGCCCAAATAACCTAAACCTAACCCAAATAACCATAACCCTAATGCAAATAAACCCAACCTTAACCATAACGCAACTAACCCTATGCCAAACAGAAATAGCCCTAACACTAACCCAAATAACCAAATCCCTAACCCTAACAAACCTTAACCCTAACGCTAAAGCTAACCCTAACTCTAACCATAACCCAGGTAACCCTAACCCTAACCCAAATAAACCTAACCATAACCAACTAACCCTAACCATAACGCAACTAACCCTACCGTAACAGAAATAGCCCTAACACTAACCCAAATAACCATAACCCTAACCCTAACCTAACTAACTCTAACCCTAACCCTAACCGTAACCCTAGCTCAAATAACCCTAACCCTAGCCCAAATAACTCTAACCCTAACGCAAATAAACCCAACCTTAACCATAACGCAAGTAACCCTAACCCAAACAGAAATAGCATAAACACTAACCCAAATAACCAAAACCCCAACCCTAACCTAACTAATCCTAACCCTAACCCTAGCCGAAATAACCCTAACCCTAACCGAAATATCCCTAACCCTAACGGAAATAAACCTAACCCTAACCAACTAACCCAAACCATAACGCAACTAACCCTAACCCTAACAAAAATCGCCATAACACTAACCCAAATAACCATAACCCTAACCCTAACCTAACTAACTCTAACCCTAACACAAACCCTAACCTTAACCCTAACCCTAACCCTAACCCTAACCCTAACCCTAACCCTAACCCTAACCCTAACCCTAACCCTAACCCTAGCCCTAACCCTAACCCTAGCCCTGATCCTAACCCTAACCCTAACCCTAACCCTAACCATAGCCCTAACACAAACCCTAACCCTAACCCTAGCCCTAACCCTAACCCTAACACTAACCCTAGCCCAAATAACCCTAACCCTAACCATAACCCAATTAACCCTAACCCTAACGCAAATAAAACATACCCGAACCATAACGCAACTAACACTAACCCTAACAGAAATAGCTCTAACAGTAACCCAAATAACCATAACCCTAAGCTAACCCTAACCCTAATCCTAACCGTAGCCCCAACCCTAACCCTAACCCTAACCCTAGCCCAAATAACCCTAACCCTAACCCTAACCCAAATATCCCTAACCCTAACGGAAATAAACTTAACCCTAACCATAACGCAACTAACCATAACCCTAAGAGAAATAGACCTAACAGTAACCCAAATAACCATAAACATAACCCTAACCTAACTAGCTCTAACTCTAATCCTAACCCTAACCCTAACCCTAACCCTAACAATAACCCTAACCCAAATATCCCTAATCCTAAGGGAAATAAACCTAACGCTAACCATAACGCAACTAACCCTAACCCAAACAGAAATAGCCGTAACACTAATCCAAATAACTAAATCCCTAACCCTAACTTAACTAACCTTAACCCTAACCCCAACCCTAACCCTAGCCCAAATATCCCTAACCCTAACCCTAACCCAAATATCCCTAACACTAACGGAAATAAACCTAACCCTAACCATAACGCAACAAACAATAACCCTAACAGAAATAGCCCTAACAGTAACCCAAATAACCATAACCCTAACCCTAACCTAACTAGCTCTAACTCTAACCCTAACCCTAACCCTAACCCTAACCCTAACCCTAACCCTAACCCTAACCCAAGAAACCCTAACCCTAACCCAAATAACCCTAACCATAATCAACTAACCCTAACCATAATGCAACTAACCCTATCCCAAACAGAAATAGCCCTAACACTAACCCAAATAACCATAACGCTGACCCTAACCGAACTAACTCTAACCCTAACACAAACCCTAAGCCTAACCCTAACCCTAACCCGAAACTTAACCCTAACCCTAACCCTAACCCTAACCGTAACCCTAGCCCAAATAACCCTAACCCTAACCCAAATAACCATAACCCTAATGCAAATAAACCCAACCTTAACCCTAACGCAACTAACCCTAACCCAAACAGAAATAGCACTAACACTAACCCAAATAACCAAAACCCTCCCCCTAACCTAACTAACCCTAACCCTAACCCTAGCTGAAATAACCCTAACCCTAACCCAAATATCCCTAACCCTAACGGAAATAAACCTAACCCTAACCATAACGCAACTAACCATAACCCTAACAAAAATCGCCATAACACTAACCCATATAACCATAACCCTAACCCTAACCTAACTAAGTCTAACCCTAACACAAACCCTAACCTTAACCCTAACCCTAACCCTAACCCTAACCCTAACCCTAACCCTAACCCTAGCCCTACTCCTAACCCTAGCCCTGATCCTAACCCTAACCCTAACCCTAACCCCAACCCTAACCCTAGCCGAAATAACCCTAACCCTAACCCTAACCCAAATATCCCTAACACTAACGGAAATAAACCTAACCCTAACCATAACGCAACTAACCATAACCCTAACAGAAATAGCCCTAACAGTAACCCAAATAACCATAACCCTAACCCTAACCTAACTAACTCTAACCCTAACCCAAACCCTAACCCAAGTAACCCTAACCCTAACCCAAATAACCCTAACCCTAACGCAAATAAACCCAACTTAACAATAACGCAACTAACCATATCCCAAACAGAAATAGCCCTAACACTAACCCAAATAACCAAATCCCTAACCCTAACAAACCTTAAACCTAACGCTAAAGCTAACCCTAACTCTAACCCTAACCCTAACCCTAACCCTAACCCAAGTAACCCTAACCCGAACCGAAATAACCCTAACCATAACCAACTAACCCTAACCCAAACACAAATAGCCATAACACTAACCCAAATAAACATAACCCTAACCCTAACCTAACTAACCCTAACACAAACCCTAACCCTAATCCTAACCCTAACCCTAACCCTAACCCCAGCCCTAACCCTAAACGTAACCCTAACCCTAGCCCAAATAACCCTAACCCTAACCCTAACCAAATATCCCTAATCCTAACGGAAATAAACCTAAGCCTAACCATAACGCAACTAACCATAACCCTAACAGAAATAGCCCTAACAGTAACCCAAATAACCATAACACTAACCCTAACCTAACTAACTCTAAGTCGAATCCGAATCCGAATCCGAATCCGAATCCTAATCCTAATCCTAATCCTAATCCTAATCCTAATCCTAATCCTAATCCTAATCCTAATCCTAATCCTAACCCTAACCCAAGTAACCCTAACCCTAACCCAAATAATCCTAACCATAACCAACTAACCCTAACCATACCGCAACAAACCCTAAACCAAACAGAAATAGCCCTAACACTAACCGAAATAACCAAATCCCTAACCCTAACTAACCTTAACCCTAACCCTAACCCTGACCCTAAACCTAACCCTACCCAAATAACCCTAACCCTAACGCAAATAAACCAAACCCTAACCAAAATGCAACTTACCCTAACCCAAACAGAAATAGCAGTAACACTAACCCAAATAACTATATCCCTAATCCTAACTTAAGTAACCTTAACCCTAACCTAACCCTAACCCTAGCGCAAATAACCCTAACCCTAACCCAAATATCCCTAACCCTAACTAAAATAAACCTAACCCTAACCATAACGCAACTAACCATAACCCTAAAAGAAATAGCCCTAACAGTAACCCAAATAACCATAACCCTAACGTATTTAACTCTAACTCTAAACCTAACCCTAACCCTAACCCTAACCCTAACCCTAACCCTAACCCTAATCCTAACCCTAACCCTAACCCAGGTAACCCTAACCCTAACCCAAATAAACCTAACCATAACCAACTAACCCTAACCATAACGCAACTAACCCTACCGTAACAGAAATAGCCCTAACACTAACCCAAATAACCCTAACCCTAACCCTAACCCTAACCCTAACCCTAACCCTAACCCTAACCCGAAACCAAATAACCCTAACCCTAACGCAAATAAACCCAACCTTAACCATAACGCAAGTAACCCTAACCCAAACAGAAATAGCAAAAACACTAACCCAAATAACCAAAACCCCAACCCTAACCTAACTAATCCTAACATTAACGCTACCCGAAATAACCCTAACCCTAACCCAAATATCCCTAACCCTAACGGAAATAAACCTAACCCTAACAAACTAAACCAAACCATAACGCAACTAACCCTAATCCTAACAAAAATCACCATAACACTAACCCAAATAACCATAACCCTAACCCTAACCTAACTAACTCTAACCCTAACACAAACCCTAACCTTAACCCTAACCCTAACCCTAACCCTAACCCTAACCCTAACCCTAACCCTAGCCCTGATCCTAACCCTAACCCTAACCCTAACCCTAACACAAACCCTAAACCTAACCCTAGCCCTAACCCTAACCCTAACACTAACCCTAGCCCAAATAACCCTAACCCTAACCCTAACGCAAATAAAATATACCCGAACCATAACGCAACTAACCATAACCCTAACAGAAATAGCTCTAACAGTAACCCAAATAACCATAACCCTAAGCTAACCCTAACCCTAATCCTAACCATAGCCCCAACCCTAACCCTAACCCTAACCCCAACCCAAATAACCCTAACCATAATCAACTAACCCTAACCATAATGTAACTAACCCTATCCCAAACAGAAATAGCCCTAACACTAACCCAAATAACCATAACGCTGACCCTAACCGAACTAACTCTAACCCTAACACAAACCCTAAGCCTAACCCTAACCCTAACCCGAAACCTAACCCTAACCCTAACCCTAACCCTAACCCTAACCCTAACCCTAACCCTAGCCTAAATAACCCTAACCCTAACCCAAATAACCATAACCCTAACGCAAATAAACCAAACCCTAACCAAAATGCAACTTACCCTAACCCAAACAGAAATAGCCCTAACACTAACCGAAATAACCAAATCCCTAACCCTAACTAACCTTAATCCTAACCCTAACCCTGACCCTAAACCTAACCCTACCCAAATAACCCTAACCCTAACGCAAATAAACCAAACCCTAACCAAAATGCAACTTACCCTAACCCAAACAGAAATAGCAGTAACACTAACCCAAATAACTATATCCCTAATCCTAACTTAAGTAACCTTAACCCTAACCTAACCCTAACCCTAGCGCAAATAACCCTAACCCAAATATCCCTAACCCTAACTAAAATAAACCTAACCCTAACCATAACGCAACTAACCATAACCCTAAAAGAAATAGCCCTAACAGTAACCCAAATAACCATAACCCTAACGTATTTAACTCTAACTCTAAACCTAACCCTAACCCTAACCCTAACCCTAACCCTAATCCTAACCCTAACCCTAACCCAGGTAACCCTAACCCTAACCCAAATAAACCTAACCATAACCAACTAACCCTAACCATAACGCAACTAACCCTACCGTAACAGAAATAGCCCTAACACTAACCCAAATAACCCTAACCCTAACCCTAACCCTAACCCTAACCCTAACCCTAACCCGAAACCAAATAACCCTAACCCTAACGCAAATAAACCCAACCTTAACCATAACGCAAGTAACCCTAACCCAAACAGAAATAGCAAAAACACTAACCCAAATAACCAAAACCCCAACCCTAACCTAACTAATCCTAACATTAACCCTAGCCGAAATAACCCTAACCCTAACCCAAATATCCCTAACCCTAACGGAAATAAACCTAACCCTAACCAACTAACCCAAACCATAACGCAACTAACCCTAATCCTAACAAAAATCACCATAACACTAACCCAAATAACCATAACCCTAACCCTAACCTAACTAACTCTAACCCTAACACAAACCCTAACCTTAACCCTAACCCTAACCCTAACCCTAACCCTAACCCTAACCCTAGCCCTGATCCTAACCCTAACCCTAACCCTAACCCTAACCCTAACCCTAACCCTAACCCTAACCCTAACCCTAAAACAAACCCTAACCCTAACCCTAGCCCTAACCCTAACCCTAACACTAACCCTAGCCCAAATAACCCTAACCCTAACCCTAACGCAAATAAAACATACCCGAACCATAACGCAACTAACCATAACCCTAACAGAAATAGCTCTAACAGTAACCCAAATAACCATAACCCTAAGCTAACCCTAACCCTAATCCTAACCGTAGCCCCAACCCTAACCCTAACCCTAACCCCAACCCAAATAACCCTAACCATAATCAACTAACCCTAACCATAATGTAACTAACCCTATCCCAAACAGAAATAGCCCTAACACTAACCCAAATAACCATAACGCTGACCCTAACCGAACTAACTCTAACCCTAACACAAACCCTAAGCCTAACCCTAACCCGAACCCGAAACCTAACCCTAACCCTAACCCTAACCCTAACCCTAGCCTAAATAACCCTAACCCTAACCCAAATAACCATAACCCTAACGCAAATAAACCCAACCTTAACCATAACGCAACTAACCCTAACCCAAACAGAAATAGCACTAACACTAGCCCAAATAACCAAAACCCTCCCCCTAACCTAACTAACCCTAACCCTAACCCTAGCTGAAATAACCCTAACCCTAACCCAAATATCCCTAACCCTAACGGAAATAAACCTAACCCTAACCATAACGCAACTAACCATAACCCTAACAAAAATCGCCATAACACTAACCCATATAACCATAACCCTAACCCTAACCTAACTAAGTCTAACCCTAACACAAACCCTAACCTTAAACCTAACCCTAACCCTAACCCTAACCCTAACCCTAGCCCTAACCCTAACCCTAACCCTAGCCCTGATCCTAACGGAAATTAACCTAACCCTAACCCTAACCCTAACCCTAGCCCTAACACAAACCCTAACCCTAACCCTAACCCTAGCCCTAACCATAACCCTAACACTAACCCTAGCCCAAATAACCCTAACCCTAACCCTCACCCAACTAACCCTAACCCTAATGCAAATAGAACATACCCGAACCATAACGCAACTAACACTAACCCTAACAGAAATAGCTCTAACAGTAACCCAAATAACCATAACCCTAACCCTAAACTAACTAGCTCTAACTCTAACCCTAACCCTAACCCTAACCCTAACCCCAACCCAAATAACCCTAACCATAATCAACTAACCCTAACCATAATGCAACTAACCCTATCCCAAACAGAAATAGCCCTAACACTAACCCAAATAACCATAACGCTGACCATAACCGAACTAACTCTAACCCTAACACAAACCCTAAGCCTAACCCTAACCCGAAACCTAACCCTAACCCTAACCCAAACCGTAACCCTAGCCCAAATAACCCTAACCCTAACCCAAATAACCATAACCCTAACGCAAAAAAACCCAACCTTAACCATAACGCAACTAACCCTAACCCAAACAGAAATAGCACTAACACTAACCCAAATAACCAAAACCCTCCCGCTAACCTAACTAACCCTAAACATAACCCTAGCTGAAATAACCCTAACCCTAACCCAAATATCCCTAACCCTAACGGAAATAAACCTAACCCTAACCATAACGCAACTAACCATAACCCTAACAAAAATCGCCATAACACTAACCCATATAACCATAACCCTAACCCTAACCTAACTAAGTCTAACCCTAACACAAACCCTAACCTTAACCCTAACCCTAACCCTAACCCTAACCCTAACCCAAATATCCCTAATCCTAACGGAAATAAACCTAACCCTAACCATAACGCAACTAACCCTAACCCAAACAGAAAAAGCCGTAACCCTAACCAAAATAAATAAATCCCTAACCCTAACTTAACTAACCTTAACCCTAACCCCAACCCTTACCCTAGCCCAAATATCCGTAACCCTAACCCAAATATCCCTAACACTAACGGAAATAAACCTAACCCTAACCATAACGCAACAAACCATAACCCTAACAGAAATAGCCCTAACAGTAACCCAAATAACCATAACCCTAACCCTAAACTAACTAGCTCTAACTCTAACCCTAACCCTAACCCTAACCCTAACCCCAACCCAAATAACCCTAACCATAATCAACTAACCCTAACCATAATGCAACTAACCCTATCCCAAACAGAAATAGCCCTAACACTAACCCAAATAACCATAACGCTGACCATAACCGAACTAACTCTAACCCTAACACAAACCCTAAGCCTAACCCTAACCCGAAACCTAACCCTAACCCTAACGCTAACCCTAACCCTAACCCTAGCCCTAACACAAACCCTAACCCTAACCCTAACCCTAACCCAAATAACCCTAACCCTAACCCTAAGCCAACTAACCCTAACCCTAATGCAAATAGAACATACCCGAACCATAACGCAACTAACACTAACCCTAACAGAAATAGCTCTAACAGTAACCCAAATAACCATAACCCTAAGCTAACCCTAACCCTAACCCTAACCCTAGTCCTAAGCCTGACCCTAACCCTAACCCTAACCCTAGCCCAAATAACCCTAACCCTAACCCTAACCCAAATATCCCTAACCCTAACGGAAATAAACCTAACCCTAACCATAACGCAACTAACCATAACCCTAACAGAAATAGACCTAACAGTAACCCAAACAACCATAACCCTAACCCTAACCTAACTAACTCTAACTCTAATCCTAACCCGAACCCGAACCCTAACCCTAACCCTAACCCTAACCCTAACCCAAATATCCCTAATCCTAACGGAAATAAACCTAACCCTAACCGTAACGCAACTAACCCTAACCCAAAGAGAAATAGCCGTAACACTAATCCAAATAACTAAATCCCTAACCCTAATTTAACTAACCTTAACCCTAACCCCAACCCTAACCCTAGCCCAAATAACCCTAACCCTAACCCTAACCCAAATATCCCTAACACTAACGGAAATAAACCTAACCCTAACCATAACGCAACTAACCATAACCCTTACAGAAATAGCCCTAACAGTAACCCAAATAACCATAACCCTAACCCTAACCTAACTAACTCTAACCCTAACCCAAACCCTAACCCAAGTAACCCTAACCCTAACCCAAATAACCCTAACCCAAACGCAAATAAACCCAACTTAACCATAACGCAACTAACCCTATCCCAAACAGAAATAGCCCTAACACTAACCCAAATAACCAAATCCCTAACCCTAACAAACCTTAAACCTAACGCTAAAGCTAACCCTAACTCTAACCCTAACCCTAACCCTAACCCTAACCCTAACCCTAACCCTAACCCAAGTAACCCTAACCCGAACACAAATAACCCTAACCATAACCAACTAACCCTAACCATAACGCAACTAACCCTAACCCAAACACAAATAGCCATAACACTAACCCAAATAAACATAACCCTAACCCTAACCTAACTAACCCTAACACAAACCCTAACCCTAACCCTAACACTAACCCTAACCCTAACCCTAACCCTAACCCTAACACAAACCCTAACCCTAACCCTAGCCCTAACCCTAAACCTAACACTAACCCTAGCCCAAATAACCCTAACCCTAACCCTAACCCAATTAACCCTAACCCTAACGCAAATAAAACATACCCTAACCATAACGCAACCAACACTAACCCTAACAGAAATAGCTCTAACAGTAACCCAAATAACCATAACCCTAAGCTAACCCTAACCCTAATCCTAACCGTAGCCCCAACCCTAACCCTAACCCTAGCCCAAATAACCCTAACCCTAACCCTAACCCAAATATCCCTAACCCTAACGGAAATAAACTTAACCCTAACCATTACGAAACTAACCATAACCCTAACAGAAATAGACCTAACAGTAACCCAAATAACCATAAACATAACCCTAACCTAACTAGCTCTAACTCTAATCCTAACCCTAACCCTAACCCTAACCCTAACAATAACCCTAACCCAAATATCCCTAATCCTAAGGGAAATAAACCTAACCCTAACCATAACGCAACTAACCCTAACCCAAACAGAAATAGCCGTAACACTAATCCAAATAACTAAATCCCTAACCCTAACTTAACTAACCTTAACCCTAACCCCAACACTAACCCTAGCCCATATATCCCTAACCCTAACCCTAACCCAAATATCCCTAACACTAACGGAAATAAACCTAAACCTAACCATAACGCAACAAACAATAACCCTAACAGAAATAGCCCTAACAGTAACCCAAATAACCATAACCCTAACCCTAACCTAACTAGCTCTAACTCTAACCCTAACCCTAACCCTAACCCTAACCCAAGTAACCCTAAACCTAACCCAAATAAACCTAACCATAATCAACTAACCCTAACCATAATGCAACTAACCCTATCCCAAACAGAAATAGCCCTAACACTAACCCAAATAACCATAACGCTGACCCTAACCGAACTAACTCTAACCCTAACACAAACCCTAAGCCTAACCCTAACCCTAACCCGAAACCTAACCCTAACCCTAACCCTAACCGTAACCCTAGCCCAAATAACCCTAACCCTAACCCAAATAACCATAACCCTAACGCAAATAAACCCAACCTTAACCATAACGCAACTAACCCTAACCCAAACAGAAATAGCACTAACACTAACCCAAATAACCAAAACCCTCCCCCTAACCTAACTAACCCTAAACATAACCCTAGCTGAAATAAACCTAACCATAACCCAAATATCCCTAACCCTAACGGAAATAAACCTAACCCTAACCATAACGCAACTAACCATAACCCTAACAAAAATCGCCATAACACTAACCCATATAACCATAACCCTAACCCTAACCTAACTAAGTCTAACCCTAACACAAACCCTAACCTTAACCCTAACCCTAACCCTAACCCTAACCCTAACCCTAACCCTAACCCTAACCCTAACCCTAACCCTAATCCTAGCCCTAACCCTAACCCTAGCCCTGATCCTAACCCTAACCCTAACCCTAACCCTAACCCTAACCCTAACGCTAACCCTAACCCTAACCCTAGCCCTAACACAAACCCTAACCC
Source organism: Sturnus vulgaris (assembly GCF_052056855.1). Lineage (NCBI taxonomy): Eukaryota > Metazoa > Chordata > Aves > Passeriformes > Sturnidae > Sturnus > Sturnus vulgaris. The sequence goes on from NC_142245.1 coordinate 76,633,411, forward strand.
TAACCCTAACCCTAGCCCTAACCATAACCCTAACACTAACCCTAGCCCAAATAACCCTAACCCTAACCCTAACCCAACTAACCCTAACCCTAATGCAAATAGAACATACCTGAACCATAACGCAACTAACACTAACCCTAACAGAAATAGCTCTAAGAGTAACCCAAATAACCATAACCCTAAGCTAACCCTAACCCTAACCCTAACCCTAGCCCTAAGCCTGACCCTAACCCTAACCCTAACCCTAGCCCAAAAAACCCTAACACTAACCCTAACCCAAATATCCCTAACCCTAACGGAAATAAACCTAACCCTAACCATAACGCAACTAACCATAACCCTAACAGAAATAGACCTAACAGTAACCCAAACAATCATAACCCTAACCCTAACCTAACTAACTCTAACTCTAATCCTAATCCTAATCCTAACCCTAACCCTAACCCTAACCCTAACCCTAACCCTAACCCTAACCCTAACCCTAACCCAAATATCCCTAATCCTAACGGAAATAAACCTAACCCTAACCATAACGCAACTAACCCTAACCCAAACAGAAAAAGCCGTAACCCTAACCAAAATAACTAAATCCCTAACCCTAACTTAACTAACCTTAACCCTAACCCAAACACTAACCCTAGCCCAAATAACCCTAACCCTAACCCTAACCCAAATATCCCTAACACTGACGGAAATAAACCTAACCCTAACCATAACGCAACTAACCATAACCCTAACAGAAATAGCCCTAACAGTAACCCAAATAACCATAACCCTAACCCTAACCTAACTAACTCTAACCCTAACCGTAACCCTAACCCAAACCCTAACCCAGGTAACCCTAAACCTAACCCAAATAACCCTAACGCAAATAAACCCAACTTAACCATAACGCAACTAACCCTATCCCAAACAGAAATAGCCCTAACACTAACCCAAATAACCAAATCCCTAACCCTAACAAACCTTAAACCTAACGCTAAAGCTAACCCTAACTCTAACCCTAACCCTAACCCTAACCCAAGTAACCCTAACCCGAACCCAAATAACCCTAACCATAACCAACTAACCCTAACCATAACGCAACTAACCATAACCCTAACAGAAATAGCCCTAACAGTAACCCAAATAACCATAAACATAACCCTAACCTAACTAGCTCTAACTCTAATCCTAACCCTAACCCTAACCCTAACCCTAACAATAACCCTAACCCAAATATCCCTAATCCTAACGGAAATAAACCTAACCCTAACCATAACGCAACTAACCCTAACCCAAACAGAAAAAGCCGTAACCCTAACCAAAATAACTAAATCCCTAACCCTAACTTAACTAACCTTAACCCTAACCCCAACCCTTACCCTAGCCCAAATATCCGTAACCCTAACCCAAATATCCCTAACACTAACGGAAATAAACCTAACCCTAACCATAACGCAACAAACAATAACCCTAACAGAAATAGCCCTAACAGTAACCCAAATAACCATAACCCTAACCCTAAACTAACTAGCTCTAACCCTAACCCTAACCCTAACCCTAACCCTAACCCTAACCCCAACCCAAATAACCCTAACCATAACGCAACTAACCCTAACCATAATGCAACTAACCCTATCCCAAACAGAAATAGCCCTAACACTAACCCAAATAACCATAACGCTGACCATAACCGAACTAACTCTAACCCTAACACAAACCCTAAGCCTAACCCTAACCCGAAACCTAACCCTAACCCTAACCCAAACCGTAACCCTAGCCCAAATAACCCTAACCCTAACCCAAATAACCATAACCCTAACGCAAAAAAACCCAACCTTAACAATAACGCAACTAACCCTAACCCAAACAGAAATAGCACTAACACTAACCCAAATAACCAAAACCCTCCCCCTAACCTAACTAACCCTAACCCTAACCCTAGCTGAAATAACCCTAACCCTAACCCAAATATCCCTAACCCTAACGGAAATAAACCTAACCCTAACCATAACGCAACTAACCATAACCCTAACAAAAATCGCCATAACACTAACCCATATAACCATAACCCTAACCCTAACCTAACTAAGTCTAACCCTAACACAAACCCTAACCTTAACCCTAACCCTAACCCTAACCCTAACCCTAACCCTAACCGTAACCCTAACCCTAACCCTAGCCCTGATCCTAACCCTAACCCTAACCCTAACCCTAACCCTAACCCTAACCCTAACCCTAACCCTAACCCTAACCCTAACCCTAACCCTAGCCCTAACACAAACCCTAACCCTAACCCTAACCCTAGCCCTAACCATAACCCTAACACTAACCCTAGCCCAAATAACCCTAACCCTAACCCTCACCCAACTAACCCTAACCCTAATGCAAATAGAACATACCCGAACCATAACACAACTAACACTAACCCTAACAGAAATAGCTCTAACAGTAACCCAAATAACCATAACCCTAAGCTAACCCTAACCCTAACCCTAGTCCTAAGCCTGACCCTAACCCTAACCCTAACCCTAGCCCAAATAACCCTAACCCTAACCCTAACCCAAATATCCCTAACCCTAACGGAAATAAACCTAACCCTAACCATAACGCAACTAACCATAACCCTAACAGAAATAGACCTAACAGTAACCCAAACAACCATAACCCTAACCCTAACCTAACTAACTCTAACTCTAATCCTAACCCGAAACCTAACCCTAACCCTAACCCTATCCCTAACCCAAATATCCCTAATCCTAACGGAAATAAACCTAACCCTAACCGTAACGCAACTAACCCTAACCCAAAGAGAAATAGCCGTAACACGAATCCAAATGACTAAATCCCTAACCCTAATTTAACTAACCTTAACCCTAACCCCAACCCTAACCCTAGCCCAAATAACCCTAACCCTAACCCTAACCCAAATATCCCTAACACTAACGGAAATAAACCTAACCCTAACCATAACGCAACTAACCATAACCCTAACAGAAATAGCCCTAACAGTAACCAAAAAAACCATAACCCTAACCCTAACCTAACTAGCTCTAACTCTAACCCTAACCCTTACCCTAACCCCAACCCAAATAACCCTAACCATAATCAACTAACCCTAACCATAATGCAACTAACCCTATCCCAAACAGAAATAGCCCTAACACTAACCCAAATAACCATAACGCTGACCCTAACCGAACTAACTCTAACCCTAACACAAACCCTAAACCTAACCCTAACCCTAACCCGAAACCTAACCCTAACCCTAACCCTAACCCTAACCGTAACCCTAGCCCAAATAACCTAAACCTAACCCAAATAACCATAACCCTAATGCAAATAAACCCAACCTTAACCATAACGCAACTAACCCTATGCCAAACAGAAATAGCCCTAACACTAACCCAAATAACCAAATCCCTAACCCTAACAAACCTTAACCCTAACGCTAAAGCTAACCCTAACTCTAACCATAACCCAGGTAACCCTAACCCTAACCCAAATAAACCTAACCATAACCAACTAACCCTAACCATAACGCAACTAACCCTACCGTAACAGAAATAGCCCTAACACTAACCCAAATAACCATAACCCTAACCCTAACCTAACTAACTCTAACCCTAACCCTAACCGTAACCCTAGCTCAAATAACCCTAACCCTAGCCCAAATAACCCTAACCCTAACGCAAATAAACCCAACCTTAACCATAACGCAAGTAACCCTAACCCAAACAGAAATAGCATAAACACTAACCCAAATAACCAAAACCCCAACCCTAACCTAACTAATCCTAACCCTAACCCTAGCCGAAATAACCCTAACCCTAACCGAAATATCCCTAACCCTAACGGAAATAAACCTAACCCTAACCAACTAACCCAAACCATAACGCAACTAACCCTAACCCTAACAAAAATCGCCATAACACTAACCCAAATAACCATAACCCTAACCCTAACCTAACTAACTCTAACCCTAACACAAACCCTAACCTTAACCCTAACCCTAACCCTAACCCTAACCCTAACCCTAACCCTAACCCTAACCCTAACCCTAACCCTAGCCCTAACCCTAACCCTAGCCCTGATCCTAACCCTAACCCTAACCCTAACCCTAACCATAGCCCTAACACAAACCCTAACCCTAACCCTAGCCCTAACCCTAACCCTAACACTAACCCTAGCCCAAATAACCCTAACCCTAACCATAACCCAATTAACCCTAACCCTAACGCAAATAAAACATACCCGAACCATAACGCAACTAACACTAACCCTAACAGAAATAGCTCTAACAGTAACCCAAATAACCATAACCCTAAGCTAACCCTAACCCTAATCCTAACCGTAGCCCCAACCCTAACCCTAACCCTAACCCTAGCCCAAATAACCCTAACCCTAACCCTAACCCAAATATCCCTAACCCTAACGGAAATAAACTTAACCCTAACCATAACGCAACTAACCATAACCCTAAGAGAAATAGACCTAACAGTAACCCAAATAACCATAAACATAACCCTAACCTAACTAGCTCTAACTCTAATCCTAACCCTAACCCTAACCCTAACCCTAACAATAACCCTAACCCAAATATCCCTAATCCTAAGGGAAATAAACCTAACGCTAACCATAACGCAACTAACCCTAACCCAAACAGAAATAGCCGTAACACTAATCCAAATAACTAAATCCCTAACCCTAACTTAACTAACCTTAACCCTAACCCCAACCCTAACCCTAGCCCAAATATCCCTAACCCTAACCCTAACCCAAATATCCCTAACACTAACGGAAATAAACCTAACCCTAACCATAACGCAACAAACAATAACCCTAACAGAAATAGCCCTAACAGTAACCCAAATAACCATAACCCTAACCCTAACCTAACTAGCTCTAACTCTAACCCTAACCCTAACCCTAACCCTAACCCTAACCCTAACCCTAACCCTAACCCAAGAAACCCTAACCCTAACCCAAATAACCCTAACCATAATCAACTAACCCTAACCATAATGCAACTAACCCTATCCCAAACAGAAATAGCCCTAACACTAACCCAAATAACCATAACGCTGACCCTAACCGAACTAACTCTAACCCTAACACAAACCCTAAGCCTAACCCTAACCCTAACCCGAAACTTAACCCTAACCCTAACCCTAACCCTAACCGTAACCCTAGCCCAAATAACCCTAACCCTAACCCAAATAACCATAACCCTAATGCAAATAAACCCAACCTTAACCATAACGCAACTAACCCTAACCCAAACAGAAATAGCACTAACACTAACCCAAATAACCAAAACCCTCCCCCTAACCTAACTAACCCTAACCCTAACCCTAGCTGAAATAACCCTAACCCTAACCCAAATATCCCTAACCCTAACGGAAATAAACCTAACCCTAACCATAACGCAACTAACCATAACCCTAACAAAAATCGCCATAACACTAACCCATATAACCATAACCCTAACCCTAACCTAACTAAGTCTAACCCTAACACAAACCCTAACCTTAACCCTAACCCTAACCCTAACCCTAACCCTAACCCTAACCCTAACCCTAACCCTAGCCCTACTCCTAACCCTAGCCCTGATCCTAACCCTAACCCTAACCCTAACCCCAACCCTAACCCTAGCCGAAATAACCCTAACCCTAACCCTAACCCAAATATCCCTAACACTAACGGAAATAAACCTAACCCTAACCATAACGCAACTAACCATAACCCTAACAGAAATAGCCCTAACAGTAACCCAAATAACCATAACCCTAACCCTAACCTAACTAACTCTAACCCTAACCCAAACCCTAACCCAAGTAACCCTAACCCTAACCCAAATAACCCTAACCCTAACGCAAATAAACCCAACTTAACAATAACGCAACTAACCATATCCCAAACAGAAATAGCCCTAACACTAACCCAAATAACCAAATCCCTAACCCTAACAAACCTTAAACCTAACGCTAAAGCTAACCCTAACTCTAACCCTAACCCTAACCCTAACCCTAACCCAAGTAACCCTAACCCGAACCGAAATAACCCTAACCATAACCAACTAACCCTAACCCAAACACAAATAGCCATAACACTAACCCAAATAAACATAACCCTAACCCTAACCTAACTAACCCTAACACAAACCCTAACCCTAATCCTAACCCTAACCCTAACCCTAACCCCAGCCCTAACCCTAAACGTAACCCTAACCCTAGCCCAAATAACCCTAACCCTAACCCTAACCAAATATCCCTAATCCTAACGGAAATAAACCTAAGCCTAACCATAACGCAACTAACCATAACCCTAACAGAAATAGCCCTAACAGTAACCCAAATAACCATAACACTAACCCTAACCTAACTAACTCTAAGTCGAATCCGAATCCGAATCCGAATCCGAATCCTAATCCTAATCCTAATCCTAATCCTAATCCTAATCCTAATCCTAATCCTAACCCTAACCCAAGTAACCCTAACCCTAACCCAAATAATCCTAACCATAACCAACTAACCCTAACCATACCGCAACAAACCCTAAACCAAACAGAAATAGCCCTAACACTAACCGAAATAACCAAATCCCTAACCCTAACTAACCTTAACCCTAACCCTAACCCTGACCCTAAACCTAACCCTACCCAAATAACCCTAACCCTAACGCAAATAAACCAAACCCTAACCAAAATGCAACTTACCCTAACCCAAACAGAAATAGCAGTAACACTAACCCAAATAACTATATCCCTAATCCTAACTTAAGTAACCTTAACCCTAACCTAACCCTAACCCTAGCGCAAATAACCCTAACCCTAACCCAAATATCCCTAACCCTAACTAAAATAAACCTAACCCTAACCATAACGCAACTAACCATAACCCTAAAAGAAATAGCCCTAACAGTAACCCAAATAACCATAACCCTAACGTATTTAACTCTAACTCTAAACCTAACCCTAACCCTAACCCTAACCCTAACCCTAACCCTAATCCTAACCCTAACCCTAACCCAGGTAACCCTAACCCTAACCCAAATAAACCTAACCATAACCAACTAACCCTAACCATAACGCAACTAACCCTACCGTAACAGAAATAGCCCTAACACTAACCCAAATAACCCTAACCCTAACCCTAACCCTAACCCTAACCCTAACCCTAACCCTAACCCGAAACCAAATAACCCTAACCCTAACGCAAATAAACCCAACCTTAACCATAACGCAAGTAACCCTAACCCAAACAGAAATAGCAAAAACACTAACCCAAATAACCAAAACCCCAACCCTAACCTAACTAATCCTAACATTAACGCTACCCGAAATAACCCTAACCCTAACCCAAATATCCCTAACCCTAACGGAAATAAACCTAACCCTAACAAACTAAACCAAACCATAACGCAACTAACCCTAATCCTAACAAAAATCACCATAACACTAACCCAAATAACCATAACCCTAACCCTAACCTAACTAACTCTAACCCTAACACAAACCCTAACCTTAACCCTAACCCTAACCCTAAACCTAACCCTAACCCTAACCCTAACCCTAGCCCTGATCCTAACCCTAACCCTAACCCTAACCCTAACACAAACCCTAAACCTAACCCTAGCCCTAACCCTAACCCTAACACTAACCCTAGCCCAAATAACCCTAACCCTAACCCTAACGCAAATAAAATATACCCGAACCATAACGCAACTAACCATAACCCTAACAGAAATAGCTCTAACAGTAACCCAAATAACCATAACCCTAAGCTAACCCTAACCCTAATCCTAACCATAGCCCCAACCCTAACCCTAACCCTAACCCCAACCCAAATAACCCTAACCATAATCAACTAACCCTAACCATAATGTAACTAACCCTATCCCAAACAGAAATAGCCCTAACACTAACCCAAATAACCATAACGCTGACCCTAACCGAACTAACTCTAACCCTAACACAAACCCTAAGCCTAACCCTAACCCTAACCCGAAACCTAACCCTAACCCTAACCCTAACCCTAACCCTAACCCTAACCCTAACCCTAACCCGAGCCTAAATAACCCTAACCCTAACCCAAATAACCATAACCCTAACGCAAATAAACCAAACCCTAACCAAAATGCAACTTACCCTAACCCAAACAGAAATAGCCCTAACACTAACCGAAATAACCAAATCCCTAACCCTAACTAACCTTAATCCTAACCCTAACCCTGACCCTAAACCTAACCCTACCCAAATAACCCTAACCCTAACGCAAATAAACCAAACCCTAACCAAAATGCAACTTACCCTAACCCAAACAGAAATAGCAGTAACACTAACCCAAATAACTATATCCCTAATCCTAACTTAAGTAACCTTAACCCTAACCTAACCCTAACCCTAGCGCAAATAACCCTAACCCAAATATCCCTAACCCTAACTAAAATAAACCTAACCCTAACCATAACGCAACTAACCATAACCCTAAAAGAAATAGCCCTAACAGTAACCCAAATAACCATAACCCTAACGTATTTAACTCTAACTCTAAACCTAACCCTAACCCTAACCCTAACCCTAACCCTAATCCTAACCCTAACCCTAACCCAGGTAACCCTAACCCTAACCCAAATAAACCTAACCATAACCAACTAACCCTAACCATAACGCAACTAACCCTACCGTAACAGAAATAGCCCTAACACTAACCCAAATAACCCTAACCCTAACCCTAACCCTAACCCTAACCCTAACCCTAACCCGAAACCAAATAACCCTAACCCTAACGCAAATAAACCCAACCTTAACCATAACGCAAGTAACCCTAACCCAAACAGAAATAGCAAAAACACTAACCCAAATAACCAAAACCCCAACCCTAACCTAACTAATCCTAACATTAACCCTAGCCGAAATAACCCTAACCCTAACCCAAATATCCCTAACCCTAACGGAAATAAACCTAACCCTAACCAACTAACCCAAACCATAACGCAACTAACCCTAATCCTAACAAAAATCACCATAACACTAACCCAAATAACCATAACCCTAACCCTAACCTAACTAACTCTAACCCTAACACAAACCCTAACCTTAACCCTAACCCTAACCCTAACCCTAACCCTAACCCTAACCCTAACCCTAGCCCTGATCCTAACCCTAACCCTAACCCTAACCCTAACCCTAACCCTAACCCTAACCCTAACCCTAAAACAAACCCTAACCCTAACCCTAGCCCTAACCCTAACCCTAACACTAACCCTAGCCCAAATAACCCTAACCCTAACCCTAACGCAAATAAAACATACCCGAACCATAACGCAACTAACCATAACCCTAACAGAAATAGCTCTAACAGTAACCCAAATAACCATAACCCTAAGCTAACCCTAACCCTAATCCTAACCGTAGCCCCAACCCTAACCCTAACCCTAACCCCAACCCAAATAACCCTAACCATAATCAACTAACCCTAACCATAATGTAACTAACCCTATCCCAAACAGAAATAGCCCTAACACTAACCCAAATAACCATAACGCTGACCCTAACCGAACTAACTCTAACCCTAACACAAACCCTAAGCCTAACCCTAACCCGAACCCGAAACCTAACCCTAACCCTAACCCTAACCCTAACCCTAGCCTAAATAACCCTAACCCTAACCCAAATAACCATAACCCTAACGCAAATAAACCCAACCTTAACCATAACGCAACTAACCCTAACCCAAACAGAAATAGCACTAACACTAGCCCAAATAACCAAAACCCTCCCCCTAACCTAACTAACCCTAACCCTAACCCTAGCTGAAATAACCCTAACCCTAACCCAAATATCCCTAACCCTAACGGAAATAAACCTAACCCTAACCATAACGCAACTAACCATAACCCTAACAAAAATCGCCATAACACTAACCCATATAACCATAACCCTAACCCTAACCTAACTAAGTCTAACCCTAACACAAACCCTAACCTTAACCCTAACCCTAACCCTAACCCTAACCCTAGCCCTAACCCTAACCCTAACCCTAGCCCTGATCCTAACGGAAATTAACCTAACCCTAACCCTAACCCTAACCCTAGCCCTAACACAAACCCTAACCCTAACCCTAACCCTAGCCCTAACCATAACCCTAACACTAACCCTAGCCCAAATAACCCTAACCCTAACCCTCACCCAACTAACCCTAACCCTAATGCAAATAGAACATACCCGAACCATAACGCAACTAACACTAACCCTAACAGAAATAGCTCTAACAGTAACCCAAATAACCATAACCCTAAGCTAACCCTAACCCTAACCCTAACCCTAGCCCTAAGCCTGACCCTAACCCTAACCCTAACCCTAGCCCAAATAACCCTAACCCTAACCCTAACCCAAATATCCCTAACCCTAACGGAAATAAACCTAACCCTAACCATAACGCAACTAACCATAACCCTAACAGAAATAGACCTAACAGTAACCCAAACAACCATAACCCTAACCCTAACCTAACTAACTCTAACTCAAATCCTAACCCGAACCTAACCCTAACCCTAACCTTAACCCTAACCCAAATATCCCTAATCCTAACGGAAATAAACCTAACCCTAACCATAACGCAACTAACCCTAACCCAAACAGAAATAGCCGTAACACTAACCCAAATAACTAAATCCCTAACCCTAACTTAACTAACCTTAACCCTAACCCCAACCCTAACCCTAGCCCAAATAACCCTAACCCTAACCCTAACCCAAATATCCCTAACACTAACGGAAATAAACCTAACCCTAACCATAACGCAACTAACCATAACCCTAACAGAAATAGCCCTAACAGTAACCCAAATAACCATAACACTAACCCTAACCTAACTAACTCTAACCCTAACCCTAACCCTAACCCTAACCCTAGCTCAAATAACCCTAACCCTAACCCAAATAACCCTAACCCAAACGCAAATAAACCCAACCTTAACCATAACGCAACTAACCCTATCCCAAACAGAAATAGCCCTAACACTAACCCAAATAACCAAATCCCTAACCCTAACAAACCTTTACCCTAACACTAAAGCTAACCCTAACTCTAACCCTAACCCTAACCCTAACCCAAGTAACCCTAACCCGAACCCAAATAACCCTAACCATAACCAACTAACCCTAACCATAACGCAACTAACCCTAACCCAAACACAAATAGCCATAACACTAACCCAAATAAACATAACCATAACCCTAACCTAACTAACCCTAACACAAACCCTAACCCTAACCCTAAACCTAACCCTAACCCTAACCCTAACCCTAACCCTAACCCAAATATCCCTAATCCTAACGGAAATAAACCTAACCCTAACCATAACGCAACTAACCATAACCCTAACAGAAATAGCCGTAACAGTAACCCAAATAACCATAACACTAACCCTAACCTAACTAACTCTAAGTCTAATCCGAATCCGAATCCGAATCCTACTCCTAATCCTAATCCTAATCCTAATCCTAATCCTAATCCTAATCCTAATCCTAATCCTAATCCTAACCCTAACCCAAGTAACCCTAACCCTAACCCAAATAACCCTAACCATAACCAACTAACCCTAACCATACCGCAACAAACCCTAAACCAAACAGAAATAGCCCTAACACTAACCCAAATAACCAAATCCCTAACCCTAACTAACCTTAACCCTAACCCTAACCCTGACCCTAAACCTAACCCTACCCAAATAACCCTAACCCTAACGCAAATAAACCAAACCCTAACCAAAATGCAACTTACCCTAACCCAAACAGAAATAGCAGTAACACTAACCCAAATAACTATATCCCTAATCCTAACTTAAGTAACCTTAACCCTAACCTAACCCTAACCCTAGCCCAAATAACCCTAACCCTAACCCAAATATCCCTAACACTAACTAAAATAAACCTAACCCTAACCATAACGCAACTAACCATAACCCTAAAAGAAATAGCCCTAACAGTAACCAAAATAACCATAACCCTAACGTATTTAAATCTAAATCTAAACCTAACCCTAACCCTAACCCTAACCCTAACCCTAACCCTAACCCTAACCCTAACCCTAACCCAAATAACCCTAACCCTAACCCTAACCCAAATATCCCTAACCCTAACGGAAATAAACCTAACCCTAACCATAACGCAACTAACCATAACCCTAACAGAAATAGCCCTAACAGTAACCCAAAAAACCATAACACTAACCCTAACCTAACTAACTCTAACTCTAATCCTAACCCGAACCCTAACCCTAACCCTAACCCTAACCCTAACCCTAACCCTAACCCAAATATCCCTAATCCTAACGGAAATAAACCTAACCCTAACCGTAACGCAACTAACCCTAACCCAAAGAGAAATAGCCGTAACACTAATCCAAATAACTAAATCCCTAACCCTAATTTAACTAACCTTAACCCTAACCCCAAACCTAACCCTAGCCCAAATAACCCTAACCCTAACCCTAACCCAAATATCCCTAACACTAACGGAAATAAACCTAACCCTAACCATAACGCAACTAACCATAACCCTAACAGAAATAGCCCTAACAGTAACCAAAAAAACCATAACACTAACCCTAACCTAACTAGCTCTAACTCTAACCCTAACCCTAACCCTTACCCTACCCCTAACCCCAACCCAAATAACCCTAACCATAATCAACTAACCCTAACCATAATGCAACTAACCCTATCCCAAACAGAAATAGCCCTAACACTAACCCAAATAACCATAACGCTGACCCTAACCGAACTAACTCTAACCCTAACACAAACCCTAAGCCTAACCCTAACCCTAACCCGAAACCTAACCCTAACCCTAACCCTAACCCTAACCGTAACCCTAGCCCAAATAACCCTAACCCTAACCCAAATAACCATAACCCTAACGCAAATAAACCCAACCTTAACCATAACGCAAATAACCCTAACCCTAACAGAAATAGCCCTAACAGAAACCCAAATAACCATAACCCTAACCCTAACCTAACTAACTCTAACCCTAACCCTAACCCTAACCCTAACCCTAACCCTAACCCAAGTAACCCTAACCCTAACCCAAATAACCCTAACCCTAACGCAAATAAACCCAACCTTAACCATAACGCTACTAACCCTATGCCAAACAGAAATAGCCCTAACACTAACCCAAATAACCAATTCCCTAACCCTAACAAACCTTAACCCTAACGCTAAAGATAACCCTAACTCTAACCATAACCCTAACCCTAACCAAAGTAACCCTAACCCGAACCCAAATAACCCTAACCATAACCAACTAACCCTAACCATAACGCAACTAACCCTAACCCAAACACAAATAGCCATAACACTAACCCAAATAAACATAACCCTAACCCTAACCTAACTAACCCTAACACAATCCCTTACCCTAACCCTAACCCTAACCCTAACCCTAACCCTAACCCTAACCCTAACCCAGGTAACCCTAACCCTAACCCAAATAAACCTAACCATAACCAACTAACCCTAACCATAACGCAACTAAACCTACCGTAACAGAAATAGCCCTAACACTAACCCAAATAACCATAACCCTAACCCTAACCTAACTAACTCTAACCCTAACCCTAACCCTAACCCTAGCTCAAATAACCCTAACCCTAGCCCAAATAACCCTAACCCTAACGCAAATAAACCCAACCTTAACCATAACGCAAGTAACCCTAACCCAAACAGAAATAGCATAAACACTTACCCAAATAACCAAAACCCCAACCCTAACCTAACTAATCCTAACCCTAACCCTAGCCGAAATAACCCTAACCCTAACCGAAATATCCCTAACCCTAACGGAAATAAACCTAACCCTAACCAACTAACCCAAACCATAACGCAACTAACCCTAACCCTAACAAAAATCGCCATAACACTAACCCAAATAACCATAACCCTAACCCTAACCTAACTAACTCTAACCCTAACACAAACCCTAACCTTAACCCTAACCCTAACCCTAACCCTAACCCTAACCCTAACCCTAACCCTAGCCCTAACCCTAACCCTAGCCATGATCCTAACCCTAACCCTAACCCTAACCCTAACCATACCCCCAACACAAACCCTAACCCTAACCCTAGCCCTAACCCTAACCCTAACACTAACCCTAGCCCAAATAACCCTAACCCTAACCATAACCCAATTAACCCTAACCCTAACGCAAATAAAACATACCCTAACCATAACGCAACTAACACTAACCCTAACAGAAATAGCTCTAACAGTAACCCAAATAACCATAACCCTAAGCTAACCCTAACCCTAATCCTAACCGTAGCCCCAACCCTAACCCTAACCCTAACCCTAACCCTAGCCCAAATAACCCTAACCCTAACCCTAACCCAAATATCCCTAACCCTAACGGAAATAAACTTAACCCTAACCATAACGCAACTAACCATAACCCTAAGAGAAATAGACCTAACAGTAACCCAAATAACCATAAACATAACCCTAACCTAACTAGCTCTAACTCTAATCCTAACCCTAACCCTAACCCTAACCCTAACAATAACCCTAACCCAAATATCCCTAATCCTAAGGGAAATAAACCTAACGCTAACCATAACGCAACTAACCCTAACCCAAACAGAAATAGCCGTAACACTAATCCAAATAACTAAATCCCTAACCCTAACTTAACTAACCTTAACCCTAACCCCAACCCTAACCCTAGCCCAAATATCCCTAACACTAACCCTAACCCAAATATCCCTAACACTAACGGAAATAAACCTAACCCTAACCATAACGCAACAAACAATAACCCTAACAGAAATAGCCCTAACAGTAACCCAAATAACCATAACCCTAACCCTAACCTAACTAGCTCTAACTCTAACCCTAACCCTAACCCTAACCCTAACCCTAACCCAAGTAACCCTAACCCTAACCCTAACCCAAATAACCCTAACCATAATCAACTAACCCTAACCATAATGCAACTAACCCTATCCCAAACAGAAATAGCCCTAACACTATCCCAAATAACCATAACGCTGACCCTAACCGAACTAACTCTAACCCTAACACAAACCCTAAGCCTAACCCTAACCCTAACCCGAAACTTAACCCTAACCCTAACCCTAACCGTAACCCTAGCCCAAATAACCCTAACCCTAACCCAAATAACCATAACCCTAACACAAATAAACCCAACCTTAACCATAACGCAACTAACCCTAACCCAAACAGAAATAGCACTAACACTAACCCAAATAACCAAAACCCTCCCCCTAACCTAACTAACCCTAACCCTAACCCTAGCTGAAATAACCCTAACCCTAACCCAAATATCCCTAACCCTAACGGAAATAAACCTAACCCTAACCATAACGCAACTAACCATAACCCTAACAAAAATCGCCATAACACTAACCCATATAACCATAACCCTAACCCTAACCTAACTAAGTCTAACCCTAACACAAACCCTAACCTTAACCCTAACCCTAACCCTAACCCTAACCCTAACCCTAACCCTAACCCTAACCCTAACCCTAACCCTAGCCCTACCCCTAACCCTAGCCCTGATCCTAACCCTAACCCTAACCCTAACCCCAACCCTAACCCTAGCCGAAATAACCCTAACCCTAACCCTAACCCAAATATCCCTAACACTAACGGAAATAAACCTAACCCTAACCATAACGCAACTAACCATAACCCTAACAGAAATAGCCCTAACAGTAACCCAAATAACCATAACCCTAACCCTAACCTAACTAACTCTAACCCTAACCCAAACCCTAACCCAAGTAACCCTAACCCTAACCCAAATAACCCTAACCCTAACGCAAATAAACCCAACTTAACAATAACGCAACTAACCCTATCCCAAACAGAAATAGCCCTAACACTAACCCAAATAACCAAAACCCTAACCCTAACAAACCTTAAACCTAACGCTAAAGCTAACCCTAACTCTAACCCTAACCCTAACCCTAACCCAAGTAACCCTAACCCGAACCGAAATAACCCTAACCATAACCAACTAACCCTAACCCAAACACAAATAGCCATAACACTAACCCAAATAAACATAACCCTAACCCTAACCTAACTAACCCTAACACAAACCCTAACCCTAACCCTAACCCTAACCCTAACCCTAACCCTAGCCCTAACCCTAAACGTAACCCTAACCCTAGCCCAAATAACCCTAACCCTAACCCTAACCAAATATCCCTAATCCTAACGGAAATAAACCTAAGCCTAACCATAACGCAACTAACCATAACCCTAACAGAAATAGCCCTAACAGTAACCCAAATAACCATAACACTAACCCTAACCTAACTAACTCTAAGTCGAATCCAAATCCGAATCCTAATCCTAATCCTAATCCTAATCCTAATCCTAATCCTAATCCTAATCCTAATCCTAATCCTAATCCTAATCCTAATCCTAATCCTAACCCTAACCCAAGTAACCCTAACCCTAACCCAAATAATCCTAACCATAACCAACTAACCCTAACCATACGGCAACAAACCCTAAACCAAACAGAAATAGCCCTAACACTAACCCAAATAACCAAATCCCTAACCCTAACTAACCTTAACCCTAACCCTAACCCTGACCCTAAACCTAACCCTACCCAAATAACCCTAACCCTAACGCAAATAAACCAAACCCTAACCAAAATGCAACTTACCCTAACCCAAACAGAAATAGCAGTAACACTAACCCAAATAACTATATCCCTAATCCTAACTTAAGTAACCTTAACCCTAACCTAACCCTAACCCTAGCCCAAATAACCCTAACCCTAACCCAAATATCCCTAACCCTAACTAAAATAAACCTAACCCTAACCATAACGCAACTAACCATAACCCTAAAAGAAATAGCCCTAACAGTAACCCAAATAACCATAACCCTAACGTATTTAACTCTAACTCTAAACCTAACCCTAACCCTAACCCTAACCCTAATCCTAACCCTAACCCTAACCCAGGTAACCCTAACCCTAACCCAAATAAACCTAACCATAACCAACTAACCCTAACCATAACGCAACGAACCCTACCGTAACAGAAATAGCCCTAACACTAACCCAAATAACCATAACCCTAACCCTAACCTAACTAACTCTAACCCTAACCCTAACCCTAACCCTAGCTCAAATAACCCTAACCCGAAACCAAATAACCCTAACCCTAACGCAAATAAACCCAACCTTAACCATAACGCAAGTAACCCTAACCCAAACAGAAATAGCATAAACACTAACCCAAATAACCAAAACCCCAACCCTAACCTAACTAATCCTAACCCTAACCCTAGCCGAAATAACCCTAACCCTAACCAAAATATCCCTAACCCTAACGGAAATAAACCTAACCCTAACCAACTAACCCAAACCATAACGCAACTAACCCTAACCCTAACAAAAATCGCCATAACACTAACCCAAATAACCATAACCCTAACCCTAACCTAACTAACTCTAACCCTAACAAAAACCCTAACCTTAACCCTAACCCTAACCCTAACCCTAGCCCTAACCCTAACCCTAGCCCAAATAACCCTAACCCTAACCCTATCCCTAACCCTAACCCTAACCCTAACACTAGCCCTAACACAAACCCTAACCCTAACCCTAGCCCTAACCCTAACCCTAACACTAACCCTAGCCCAAATAACCCTAACCCTAACCCTAACCCAATTAACCCTAACCCTAACGCAAATAAAACATACCCTAACCATAACGCAACTAACACTAACCCTAACAGAAGTAGCTCTAACAGTAACCCAAATAACCATAACCCTAAGCTAACCCTAACCCTAATCCTAACCGTAGCCCCAACCCTAACCCTAACCCTAACCCTAGCCCAAATAACCCTAACCCTAACCCTAACCCAAATATCCCTAACCCTAACGGAAATAAACTTAACCCTAACCATAACGCAACTAACCATAACCCTAACAGAAATAGACCTAACAGTAACCCAAATAACTAAATCCCTAACCCTAACTTAACTAACCTTAACCCTAACCCCAA